>NC_080170.1:34472267-34622267 GCF_950295315.1 Erinaceus europaeus | reverse complement strand
TGAGGAGGAAAAAATATATATATTTCTAGAGCTTGGATAGCAAACACAAGCTTCACGATGCAGGCTAAGACCTTCTGAAATTACATTCTTTCTCCTTTAGCAAAACCTGATGTGACGAGTCAGAAAAGAGGCAAAGCCTTGCAGCTGAAGCAAGTCTGGTCAGCTGACTGCAATCTGTCTGCTCCTGCATCTGTACACGGGTTTACCTCCCCTGTGCCTACCCCCACCCCCAGCGTTAGAAAGAGAGGAAAACAACAACAAACTAGAAAATCCTAGTCGTCTACACAATCACTTCAGGGAGAATTCTAACCCTGAAGTTTTAACCCCCCACAATCTTATTTGCTTATATTATGTTGGTTGTAACCAAATTAAAAAAAAAAAGTCTATTTGTGTCTAATAGTGCTTAGTATAAAGCAGAGCTTTTCAGCATGGGAGGAGGAGGCAAATGTACAGCACCCACTCCAACCCCCTGCACCAAAATTTTGGACACTCGTCAATGTCTGGAGACAGGTTTGGAGGCCACAATATGGGGAACTCTATTGGAATTAGAACTGAGATGTCAGGGAAGCTACTATGCTTCCTACACTGCACAGATGATCCCCCCAACAAAGAGTTACCTAGCCCAGGAGTGTCAAGGTAGAGATGTCCCAATGCAAAGATACAACTAAAGCTTAGTTAAAATAAAAAGACTCAGCTTTTTCTCAAAAGCTTATTAGCTTTTGATCTTTAGTGCTTCTCTCCTAAGGGCTGACAAACTTAAAGTAAGAATGGCCAAGTTTCTGCAGGATTCCCTCGATAGAGAGGCAGAATCTTATTAACAACACCTCCCTCACACACTAGGAAGCAGTGGGAGAGTTATTTCATCAGCTTGGTTAAGAGTGAGCAGTGAAGGCAATCAGTATCCGTCAGAAGCCATCATTTGAGGGCCTTCCATTTAAAGACCCGTAGACTAAGCAAGTGTCTCCTCTAAGAACCAGGTGGGAGCTAGCAGGATGGTCAAGCAAAAGACTCATACATGAAGCTGTACCTACTGTGTTCTAGCTTAGTAGCTGAACAAGTGATGCTGAATTTGATGGGATCTATATTTTTCCAAGTGATGCTGAATTTGATGGGATCTAGATTTGAAACTTAGGGGGAAAGTTCTATGCATAATTATTAGATGAATATGCCAAAGAGTGAACCAAAAGCCACAAAACAGAACAGTAAATTATTAAATGAGTGAGGAGACAGAATAAAAGACCATAAGGCAAAAAGAAAAGGGAATACAAGATGCAAAGAAAACAGTGGAGGAAAAATGTGCTCATGGGAACCAAAACAGCAAGAATTGTCAACATAACCAAATTCTGACAGTAGGATTAGGTAACACTAGGGTACTGGACACTTCAGTATATAGAAGCCATTCAGCAAGTCTGGAGAGATAAATAGTCCTGTTTTCTATAGAGTAATATAATGTCAATAAACTTGTGCATAGTAGACCTTATGTGTCCAAAAGCCTTAAGAACTTTCTAGATACTCTAGGTTTAGCAATTCTGAGGTCACATTCAGGAAGAACATTACTTCACATGCTAACAGCTCCAGCATTGACTATACTTACTCATTCTTCACAAAGGCATGCTTATTGATGGTCTCCACGACATCTCTGAAGAGAATTTTTGAAGTCAGAGTATAACCATGGTGGACTACTGGCTCTCCATCTGGGCCATCCCAACAGTCAACTGCCAAAAAAAAAAAAAGCAGAACCTCACATCAATAATCTAAGTTCTCTAGTGTTACTAACATGTCTGCACACACCAGACAAAGATTATTTTAGATTTAATGTCTAAATCCAAAATAATCTTATATATTATAATCAAGACAAAACTGCCTGACAAAGAAGTGGATGTTTTGATATACTGATCAGAATAAGGAATTAAAGATAATAAATGGCTCATTTCTGAGTGCTGGTAGGTAACAAAGATGAAATAGTCAAAAACAGCTTTGCATTAACCAAAAACTTTAAACTTGATCAAAATCCAGTCAAATATTCCCAAGGATAGAGATTTTTTTCCTTACTGGGTTGTTTATTCTTTTTATCTCTTCAATTTAATATAGTCTTTTAATAAGTCCCAGCAACTCAAATCAAACAAGGATTTGCATTATCATTCAGTTAAATTCATTGTTTTTCTATTAGATTGGCTTTTACTGTGTCAGTACTACTGTTGCAATACAATAATTCTGACTTCAGAATTGCAAATCCCCTTGAATACCAGAGGATCTTACTCACAGGTGGAACTTAAGAAACAAGAACAGAAAGGAAAAACACAAAGTAAAACTTGGACTGTGTGTGGTATATTACACCAAAGCAAAGGACTCTGGGGAAAGACAGGGAAGAAGGAGGCTGGGAGGGACTGGGGATCCTGGTGCCTGCTGGTGGAAAAGGACTTAAGATGGGGATGAGAACATTTTGCAGATACCTATCATGGGGCAGATGATAAATCATACTCATATCTCAACAACTGTACTGGAAAGCATTACCCCCCCCAATAAAATAAGAAAAAATAAAATAAGTTTAAATTGGCAGACCCTGACAAAATTTATGTGTATATGGATAAATGATTTCATCTTTTAAAGCCCAGTTTTTACCACCTATGAAGGAAAATAATAGTGTTTGCATCATAAATTTAAGTCATAACCTGGTACACATAAAGTTGCTTATTTTATAGGGCAAATTGTAGTGGTTATTATTATTGATATTATTGTGTTGTAGATGATCTCAGTGGCTTCCAGCTGAAGAAAGAAAACAGCTTCCTTATAAAGCTCCCCAACAGAATTTACATTGCCTGTTTCATCCACACTCTACCACTAGACTCATTTCTAAAACTACTAGTTTCATCACATCATTCTTTTTCTCAAAAGCCTACTCAGTGGATACATAGACAGTATCCAACACACAGCACATACTTGTATGATATATGCTAAACTGATTAATAAATATCCCACAGCAGTTCCAACATGCATAATCCTAAGTCCCTAGATCTTATGTTAAAGACTAACTAGCTGAATTTCTCTTCTCCCTGGCACACAGCTGTACCACATTACCCAACCTCCCCTGTGAAATGACCACTGAGATTTGGGCGGGAATGATACATACCATTTCCAGGTATGGCCTATGAAAAGCTGCTCTGTATTCTCCAAGTTATTTTCTGTTTTGTGTCTTAAGAAGTTCTGTTCTCCCATATTCCCTGAGGTATACAGAATAGGGAAACTTCCAATGGAGAAGAGAGGATTTGGAACTCTGTTGGTGGGAATTATATGGAATTGTACACCTCTTATACCACAACCTTGTCAATCATTATTAAATCACTAGTAAAAAAAAAAAAAAAGTTATATACCTCATGCTCAAGAAGCCACAGCTTTGATCTCCCAGCACACTATTAAAAACCAAAAAAAAAAAAAGTTCTGCGCCCAACATGACATAGTCCCAAGATGGAAAAGGTCGGAGAAAACCAGTGATTCAGGAATGCTACCATACTGTATACAGTTACATGAGCCTGGGGAACTAAAATAAGGTCAAATGTATCAAAGGTATCTTCTTAGATGAGAAGCTCCAGACATATTTTGACATGAATGTGATATTTTTTGAATTTGTCTTTGGATATAGCTATGAAAGGAATGAACAGATGTTTCAAAAATATATCATTTCAAAAATTTTACCCTGAAATTTATAGTTTCATCCTTTGAGCTATAACAGGGTTTCTGAAAATTAATATTTTTAAAAAGATTGCCAAGTTGACAAGACAATACCACACCCAACTTGATTATCACATGCACAAAAAAACAGCCCCATGATTTGCATTCCTATAAAAGAAGGTGCTGTTCAGCTAATAATCACAATGTAAGCAGAACATCCATAGCCAAGGATAGCTTCCTATGCTCAGTTTTTAGGTCTGATTTCATCATGGCTCTGTGAATGAGTATAGTCAATCATATTCCCAAACACGTGACCTTTGCAGCCAAGTTCATATGGCAGCGATGTTTCCAATAAGAACAAATGCTGAGACATTTGTTGGCAACACAGAAATCACTTAGCAAATTCTCCTCATCACAAACTAGTGTTGGCCCAGATTTCAGTTAGGTCACACTTTAGAGGTTGCTGAAAGCTCTCTGACAAAATGTTGGTCAGTTCTGAAGGCCAATGGAGCAGCTAACTTAACAGCTTTTCCTAATGGAACTTAAAATATTACACTCCAGCAGCACTCCCAGAGATAACAGGAGAGATTACAAACTGATTATAAGGTCACACAACATCTTGTCTGTAATGAGAGTGAAAGCCCCTGGACTGAACAATCACATTTACTAAGCAACTTGAACAAGAAACCAGAGGAGTGAAAGGTCATGTTAAAAATATATTACTAAACTGGGTTGCTGACAAGCCCACTCCGACAACAATAAAGGTTTATTTGTCTTCCTCAAGACATTGTACATATCCATGTTGACAGAGGGCATTACAATGGCTGAACTAAGGGAAATAGAAAATGAAACAGCAGCAACCTAGAAGCTGAAAAGTGGAGACCCTTGAGGTCCCAGTGCCATGACAGTACTATCTAGAATCATTGGCCAACATCGTTGCTTTCTATCTCAAAGAGGTAAGACTTCTATATATATATATATATTTTCAAAACACTCTTTGAACCTCACTTTATCCATCTCTATTTTTCTGACACCAAGGGCCTTTTCTATAGCATTCTTTTTGTGCTTAAGAATCTGACTTACAGTTCTTAATATGAAACTTGTAAGCATTTTAAGTTTGATGCTTTAACTTTGCTCCTTCTGTGAGTTAAAATTCTATGGAAGCAAATGCTCAATTTCTTTTGCCTCAGTTCCAATAATCCCTTGTTTTATCCGCGTTCATTTAAGACATACCCTGAATATAATCATTATCTGTAACTACATACAAACCCATCTGTTCTTTTTTGTATGTGATGACAACTTTCTCCATATCTCTGTTTCTTTGACTTTTGAGTCTCTTGACTTCATGTTCCCCTCTTCCCCCAATTCACTTCATTTCCCTTCCTAGATTCATGAACCTGCTCTCATTACTTAAAAGAGCTCCCATCAATACCTTCTATACATATAATTTGACCCTGAAATACAGAGATCTGGATCAACTTGAACATCTGTCTTCATGGGAATGGGAAAAAATATGAGAGTCTAAGAAAACAGATTTTGTTTCACAAAATAAGATGTTTTCAAAGACTACTGTTGAAATTAGCAAGGCCATCCTCAGCTTATAGTGTCAGCTTCTTATCCATTCCCAGATGACTTTTTCAAAAGTCTGTTGTTTTCTCGAGCCTCTAAGCCACCTCCACAACTCTTCAAACTTTAGTGGGTGATGCTTGTGCTGCCTTGAGAAATGAGAAGTTATCAGGAACCCTTTATCCTATCTGTACTTGACCTTTTATCCAAGTCTCAAAACTTGGACAAAAGTTTATCCAAGTGATAAGTGTATCACCAGTTCTACTATAGCAGAAACATGTGCAGTCACTAACTCATCCAGATGATGAGTTAGTCCCACTTTACCACTAGCATGCTACCAAAAACTAAACAGCAAAGAACACTAAAAACTTCCAGCTTCCCTTTCTTTGTTCCTTAAGTTCCAGCTATGAGTGAGATTATCTATTAACTACCACACACAAAATCCAGAATCCCAGAATCATTATTTCACCTTCTGAGTTGATATTGTTATGCAAGAAATTGATTTTTTAAAAATGGTCACATAAATATTTCAAATTCATAATAAACTCAACAGATGAGGAAAAATAATTCATTAGCAGTCTTTTCCTCAGAATCTTCATCATATATGGGGGCAGCTGCTAGGGGCCAGCCCCAGCAGTTTATTAGGGTATCCTGAAAGATGAGAGGCATTGGCAAGAATGAGATGAGAGACACGTCAACTGCTTCAAGAGCAGAAGAGAGGCACCTCTGCTGTGCTCAGGCAGAACTTTATTTTATAGTCTCATAAGGCTTAGATCATTAAAACAAAAATCACAAGGTATAGATTATTGGAAACAAAAATCACCAAGGCTTTGGTCACTAATACATAAATACACCATGGCTTTGATTATTAATACAAAAATCACCAAGTAAGAACAGTACAGGTAGGGAACATTTCCTGCTACCTGAAACATTTACATTCCGGGGGGTATTTTTCTCCCTAGAGAGAACATCACAATTTCTATGTCTTTTGTTATTCCTGTACCTGTGTGTTAGGCAGATGTCCTATTGACTAAATTTAATATTCTACCTATTATGCATGTTTATGCCATCCTCTTGTCCCTATGCATCAGAAGTCGTGGTTCATAGAAAATTCAAGCTTTTTATGTTTCTAGGGGCCTTAAACAAATTGAACAGCCCTATTTTTCATAAAATCTGTTCCATTGTTTGATCAAGTAGTTTTGTTTTGTTCCTTACTGAGAAGGCACCAAGGTGGTGCTGGCCTGGCCAGCCTCTCCATAAAGTTAAGCTCTCTAGCTGGAATCCATCTTTCTTGTATGCTCAGTATGTGACCTAGGTTCTCCTGTACTATTCCTGTATAAGGAAGTGGAGGCATAGTGGTGGGTGGTAGATTAAAAGGCCCACTGTATCTAGGCGTGTATCATAACTTTCCATTTACTAATCATGCTATGTAAGGTGGCCCCTCCACTGTGGGAACCACCAATATTTCCCTATATTTTAGGGGGAATACTAAAGGAAGTGGTATAGATAAAGGAGGAAACGATTTTTCCTCTAGGAGTCTCCTGAAAATTTCTGCATCACTGATATTGCTTGCTCCATTATGATAAATCTTACAGAGTGCAGTGCAGGTTTTGTCATTTCTTTTGTTACTGGTCAAGCTCTGAGCCTGGCCATAGGTAAAGATTATTAAGACCACACAGAGCTTAATCCCAAGACCTATACATGGCAAAAGGCAAGATGGTTTCAGTTTGGCCTGGAGAGTCCAGCCATGTTGAACTTCATATGAAGCTGCTACCATGTCAAGCAGCTCACATGGTAGTGCTTGCTCCAGGCAGCATTCATTCATTCATTCGTTCATTCATTCATTCATTCATTTATTCATTCCGGCAGTTCCATCCATTCCTTGCATTCTGGACTTCTCTCATGAGGTCCTTCTAAGGTCACTTAATTAATCTCTTTTCCACTTAATACTTCCCTTGAATGATTTCCATAGCCTTTCCACAATTCTCCTTACTCTAACTCTACCCTCCCCTATCCTTCCACAAAAGAATATTCAAAGAAGAAAAAAAAAAAGCACCCTCCTATACTGCTATTTAAAGGATCTTTTTAAGCTACAAGGCTGATTCTATGCCTACAGGTAGTAAAGCCCTAAATTGGATCCTTTTTCTTGGGGTTTTTGAATGTGTTTTTTTTTAATTAAATTTATTTATTTATTCCATTTGTTGCCCTTGTTGTTTTATTATTGTAGTTATTATTGTTATTATTGATGTTGTTGTTGGATAGGACAGAAATGGAGAGAGGAGGAGAAGACAGAGGGGGAGAGAAAGATAGACACCTGCAGACCTGCTTCACCGCCTGTGAAGCGACTCCCTTGCAGGTGGGGAGCCAGGGGCTTGAACCAGGATCCTTATGCTGGTTCTTGTGCTTTGCGCCACCTGTGCTTAACCCTCTGTGCTACCGCCTGACTCCCTTTTGTATGTTTTTATTAGAGCTCTGCTCAACTCTGGCTTATGGTGGTACAGAGGACTGAACCTGGGACTTTCAAGCCTCAGGCATGAGACTTTTTGCATAACCATTATTCTATCTTCCCCCTCCCAGGAACTATTGTTATCAAAAGCTACATCTTCACACCCTACACTCCTGACATCACTTCTAAACCATGTTCACGATTCAACTGGCTGTATTCTCACCAGACTATGGCTTTTACTGCCCACGTTCCCCTAGCCGGTGAACTTCTGAAGACAGAAATCTCATCTTTCATCTATGCCGTCACTCCCTAGGAACTCACCAGAAACTTAATAAATATTAGCTAATTACTAGATACAACCCTGAACAAAGTTTTCCATGGTTTCATCAAAATTGTCTTTTCTTTCATCACCATTTTTTTCAGCCACCAAAGATGAATTTCCTAGCTGAAAATCTCATGGCCTGACTGAATGATAAAGAGAAGCCAGAGAGTAGATGATGAATTTAGAAAGACTTCACAGTGAGGGGGCTAGACTGTGGCACACCCAATTGAACATTACTATGTTCAAGGACATGGGTTCAAGTCCTATTTCCCAGCTGCTTCAGAAGGAATGAAGCAGGTCTGCAGCCCTCTCCCCCCCACCTCTCTCTCTCTCTCTCTTCCTTCCTCTCTACCTTCTCACTCTCCCTCCAACCCTCTTGATTGCTCCCTGTCTTATCAAAATAAAAGAAAGAAAAAATATATGGCATCAAGAGTAGTGGATTCATCGAATGTAAAACATTAATTCCCCAATAAAGAATTTTTTTAAAAAAGAAAGGAAAAAAAAAAGAGTAGTGGATTCGTAGTGGTGGTACCAAGCCCCAGAGATAACTAAATAAAGAAGAAAATAAAACTTCACAATGGGCAGATTGTCTTTCATGCCAGACTCCACCGGTCAAAAAGATGGTCACTCCCACTTGGGAGATCAAACATAACATACCTTCCACACATCGGCAGCCATCTTGCAGGACCCGCGCATACATGTCCACCTTGGACTGGGACAGGAGCTGGTCCCCCGTCAGGTAGGTGTTGTGAGAGGAAGCAATGTAGTAGTTGCACAGCGGCTGATCCATGTCCTGATAGACCTCGTGGTGCAGCGGGTTGAAGATGTCGCAGGTAGGACTGCGCATGAAGTTAGTGAAGCCTTGGGAAGAAAGAGAGTCAATCCCTACAGCGTTGAAGCGTGTATTTAACTGACTTTTGCAGAGTGATGGTCTTATCTACCCTTTAGACAGCATCACAGGGAAGATGAAGGCAAGGAGTGTTTGGCTTCCGGTCAAACAGACAGTGTCAAAAACTGATAAGTGACTAGGAGGGGTAGGCATCTAAACACAAGTTGTAGAAAAAAAAGAGATTTTTTAAAAGAAATCTGAATGAGGCAGGGAGGAGGTTTACTGTTCAGTGAGCACTGAACTCAAGTTATGAAATATGCAGTGTGACTGAATGGGTAGCAGATGCAGTATCTAAGCCACACTTACACTAAGTCTGCTACACTGACAAGTCAGCAATATGGCAGAGGATGCTGTTAATTAAAAAAAAAAAAAAAAAAAAAAAACAGTGGTTGGGGCCGGGTGGTGGCACTCCTGGTTGGGCGCACCTGTTCCAGTGTTCAAGGACCAAGGTTCGAGCCTCTGGTCCCCACCTGCAGGAGGAAAGCTTTGCAAGTGGTGAAGCAGTGATGCAGGTATCATCTCTTCCTTACTATCTTCTCTATCCCTCTCAAATTTTCTCTGTCTCTATTCAATAAATAAATAAATAAAATATTTAAAGTAATAATAAAAACAGTAGCTATCCTTGTTGATGCTGCACGTCAAGTTAGGCCATTGTTGGGGAGAGAGCTCACTGGCTAGGCCATGTACTTCGCCATGCACAAGGCCCAAGTTCAAATTCTGGTACCACACAGGAGTATATGGCGCCAGGGAAGCTCTGGTGTTGCAGTGTCTCTCCTGCCCTGTCTCTCTCTGAATGGATGAATAAATAAATGAATGAATGAATAAAAAGGTGGCCTTGGCTCCACCAAATAAATAAATAAATAAATAAACTGTGAGATTAAAATTCACTGTGTGATGATTGGACCATAAAACTGATTTAGGACGATACTACCAGTGGCTAGCTCACTAAATAATCATGGAACAGTGCTTTAACGTTCTATAGAAAGTCATGCTTCTCTACAGTTTTTCAGAACCTAATGCCTGGATATAAAAGGTATTTGTTGAGATCTGAACAAATGTGTGACATAGTAGGTAAGGATCGTTAGGATGAATTCAAGTCCTCAAAAAACTGTCTCCATCTATACATCTTCCAAGATATGGGAGAATTTCTTCATGCCCATTTGTATGGTTACAACTTAGAAATCATGGTTAATTACATCTAATTCCTTACCTGGGGGGGGAATCCATTTCTTAGTAAAGAAAAGGTCCAATTTTGTGTATCTCCTCTGTATGACTTTTTATTTTTATCATAGCACAGCTCAGCTATAGTTTATGGTGATGCAGAGGATTGACCCTGGCACCTTGCAGCCTCAGGCATAAGAGTCTCTGTATAAGTATTATGCTATCTTCCCACCCTCCCACCTCCATCCCCATAATTTTAATCATGCCTCTTTGTTGTACTGGAACAATTCCCCTCCCTCTCAGAAAGTAAATATGTGGTAGTAGAAACACCTTAGCTAATAGTAGGCCAATTGTATAGAATGCTAAGTGAAATAAACAAGGTCCTTGGATACTCTTGAGGGCAGCAGGTACCCCAGTAGACATTCATGAAGATTATCTGTTCAGGGGGCAGGAGAGAGTGCATTTCATGTCATATTGTGTACACAGAAGATCCTAAGAGGGATATTTTGAGTATATGGCTACAGGCAACTATAAAATTAGATGATTGTAGTAGTGAAACATGCAATTCCAATAACCAAGTGAAACAAATTGGGTTGCAAGGCTTATTTCAAGAAAGATGTTTACTCTCAAGTCACTAGTCATATATATATATATATATATATATATATATATATATATATATATATATAAATAAATATATATATAATAGAAAGGAATATATATTCCTTTCTATTGTATTTGATAGAACAGAGAAATTGAGAAGGCAGGCAAAGATAAAGTGGGAGAGAGAGATAGAGAAAAGAGAGAGAGAGAGAGAGGTGGTCTGGGAGGTGGTGCAATGGATTAAAGCACTGGACTCTAAAGGGTGAGATCTTGAGTTCAATCCCCAGCAGCACATGTACCAGAATAATGTCTGGTTCCCTCTCTCTCTCTCTCTCTCTCTCTTCTCCTCCTATGATTCTTCATAAATAAATAAATAAAATCTTTAAAGAGAGAGGTGAGAGACAAAGAGAGAGAGAGACAGAGACAGAGACAGAGAGGAAGACAGATACCTGCAGACCTGCTTCACCTCTCGTAACACGTCTCCCCTGCAGGTGGGGACGAGGACTCGACCCCAGGCCCTTGTGCACAGTGACATGTGCACACAAGTGTATGCGCCACTGCCCAGACCTCAAAATGAGTCAAACATTATTGGCAGCTGTAATTCACAGTGGCATCAAGCGACTTTCTAGGAGTGAAAAATGCACATCATCACTGAAAAATAAGGGAAACAGCAGTATCGGGCATTTGCTTCATAAGAAAGTGTGTGTTTGACTTGGATCATAACTAGTCCATATATATCTATCCTGGCTTTCTGTTTCTTGGTCATCACTGGGGTCTCACTACTCTGTGCCAGCATTTCCAGGGAGGGAAGGAAGGTTGGAGGGAGCCTACTGTGCCAAAGCTTCCTCTAGTGCTGTAGGGGCACAGTTAAGCAGGTATGCTACCAGGTGAACTATCTTGCTACTCCATCTCCTTGTTTGTTTTCCTTTAAAAAAATGTGTTAGAATCTATCTTAGTAGGCTTAAATAAAATTTAAAAAAATTAAGAATATTAGCTACTTTACCTTCTATGCCCAGAATATTTTTCGCTTTATTTTCTTCTGATACTTCAAATTTCCTTATGATGTCAAGACAATAGTCTGCAGTCACATTGTTCATCTAAACAAAACCAGAATATCAGTAAAGTACCTGCAATTTCATGAGCTATGTTCCTGTTCCCTAAAAAAAAAGTCACGCTGGCTTTTTAAGGCATTATTCACACACTATAAAGGGATTCAATAATCAGAGTTAGAAGTTACTGGTATCACAACTACTTTATCTCTGGAAAATGACTGTTCTCTCAGCTGTCCTAGACATCTTTTGAATGTAATCAGTGAAAACAGCCCTTTCTCTGCTAGACAAATAGTCCTGAGGAAACAAAATTAAATCAGTAAGCAATGTAAATTTATTGCCTAAAGATCAACTCATTATAAACTATTAATTATCTGAAATTTTTATGTTGCCTAGTTTACTCATTTGCAAATATATGTAGAAAGGAAAAGATTCCTTTTCTAAGCAAAACATAAAATCTAAGTGAAGTCGTGTTCGTGTGTGTGTGTGTGTGTGTGTGTGTGTGTGTGTGTGTGTAGATCCTTCCACTAAATAGCGAAAGCAATCTTTCAGCATGATTTAAGATGAAGGTCAGGGGCCAGGCAGTGGCACAACCAGTTGAACGCACATGCTAGTGTTCAGGTTTAAAATCCCTGTCTCCACCTGCAGAGGGGGAGCTTCACGAATGGTGAAGAAGGGCTGCAAATGTCTCTGTCTCTCTCCCTCTCTGCCACCTGGTTCCATCTCAGTTGTTTTCTGGCTCTATCCAGTATGTAAAATGAATAATAAAAACTAAAATGTCACTCATTTAAAAAAAAGAAAAAGAAGGAGAAGGAGGGGAAGAAGAAGAAGAAGATGATGATCAAGGTCAGTAAGAGAATATAAAAACAAAAGGTTAGGGAACACAACTAAATCACAGAAAACTCCAGAGCAAATCTGGATGTGAAATCGTAGCTCATATTAACTAACATCTTGATATTAAGTAAGCCACTTACCTTCTCTCTGAGTAGTTTTTCGGATAGCTTTGAGAATGAAATTAATTGAAGGATGGTATAAATAATGTGTAACACCCCGCGCACACACACACACACACAAAATGACTCTATGCCACTATTACTGAGTCAGTCTCACAATTTGCATGAACATTACATACTTAGTGTCAAAAGGAGAAGTGAAATCTTCAGGAATCTTTTTTTTTTTAATTAAGTAGCAGCATGAAGGGTAAAATATTTCAACCAAAACTCTGTTCCAAGGGCCAAGTTAGCTCAGCTGGTAGAGCACACAGGTTATCCTGTGCAAGGACCTACGTTCAAGACCTTGGTCCCCCCTTGTAGAGGAGAAGTTTTTTTTCTTTTTCTTTTCCTCCTCCAGGGTTATTGCTGGGCTCAGTGCCTGCACCATGAATCCACCGCTCCTGGAGGCCATTTTTCCCCCCCTTGTTGTAGCTTCGTTGTGGTTATTATTATTATTGCCCTTGTTGACGCAATTCGTTGTTGGATAGGACAGAGAGAAATGGAGAGAGGAGGGGAAGACAGAGAAGGGGAGAGAAAGATAGACACCTGCAGACCTGCTTCACCACCTGTGAAGCGACTCCCCTGCAGGTGGGGAGCCGGGGGCTCGAACCGGGATCCTTACGCCGGTCCCTGCACTTTGCGCCACATGCGCTTAACCCACTGCGCCACCGCCCGACCCCCAGAGGAGAAGTTTTTTTGAGAAGGGGAGTAGTGCTCTAGGTATCACCCCTCCTTCTCTGTCTCCCTTTTCTGGTATCTTATCTTTTGTCAAAAAATAAATAAAAGAGAAAATGTCTACCAGAAGCAGTGGAGAGGTACCAGTACTTAATCTCAACTATAACTCTGCTAACAAGAACACCAAAACTCAGTTTGGCCCTGCAATCTAACACTGATATTTAAATATATAAATGAGTAACAGAAGTTAACTATGGGTCAGTATTTCATTTTCCAGTGAAATTTCTCCAAGGTCCTGTGATTGCTTAAGTTTCATACTCATGTTGTAGTCAAATCTAATTTTTCTTTTTTTGAAAACTTTCTTTTTATATTTCTTAATATTTTATATTATTTAATTGTTATTGGAATGGAGACAAAGAGAAACTGAGAGGGAAGGGGGAGACAGTGACAGAGAGACACTTGCAGCCCGACTTCACCACTCATGAAATTTGCCCCTACAGGTGGAGTGCGAGGGTTTGAGCCCAGGTCCTCGTGCACTATATAACACATATGCTCTACCAGGTGCACCACTACCTGGCCTCTAAAATCTAATTTTTTTAAGCATTCTAATAGCATTTAGACTCTCTGTAGAAAGAGTAATCTCAGTTACACAACTATTTTTCCATGAACATATTTATACTAAAACAATATATCCTTTAAGTGTATTTTATGATCCTTCCTACATCACTAGGCACCACCAAAAATGCTACAACTAAAGAAAATCATGCAACCTGCAGGGAACTGAATCAGAATTTGAGCTGCTGATAAATCTGTCTACAGTAACTCAAGAGACTGATTACATACAACCTAAGAGATAAGTCACTTTTTTATTTGTTATTAGAAGTCCACTACAAGATTGTAAGATTACCATTTATAGTTCCACACCACTGAAGTTATGTATTCCCACCCTCCTACTTCCCAAAGATAACCACCATAGTTCTCATAAGTCATGATAAGTTATCATTTCTCATAGAAGAAAAAGGGCCAGTTGATAAAAGTTGCATGTGTCAGGGGAGACCAAGTTTATGCTGCAATTATCGGATTATAAGGTTGTTTGTTTGGGGGTCTGGCATTAGCACAGTGCTTAAACGTACGTGGCACGAAGCACAAGGACCAGGTAAGGATCCCGGTTCCAGCCCCAGCTCCCCACCTGCAGGGGAGTCACTTCATAGGTGGTGAAGCAGGTCTGCAGGTGTCTCCCTTTCTCTCCCCCTCTCTGTCTTCCCCTCCTCTGTCCATTTCTTTCTGTCCTATCCAACAACGATGACATCAATAATAACTACAACAACAATAAAAAGATTTTTTTAAAAAGAGCAAGAAAAGGGGGGGGAGGGAATTATAAAAAAAATAATAAAGTTGTTTGCTCAAAGATGGAGACCTGAACTGGACTATAATAGTCTACCAGAGCCCAGGGGATTCAAAACCCAACAAGACATTGCCATCTGGGGAGGGAGCTAACTACAAACAAGCAGAGAGCATGTCACCAATCTAACAAGTATCTATTGATAAAACCATGATACACAGAAAATGACTCAGTGGTAAAGTGCATTCAATTTATGAATGACACTCTGGGTTTGAACCTTGTAAGACACTCTCAAAAAAGAGAGAAGAATATGAGAGAGGAAGAGAAACGTATTATCAAAAAAAAAAAAAAATCAACATGAGAGAAACATTCATTAAATTGATAAAGGCACTAGCAGTCATTTTACTAATAAAAATATCATAACTGGGGGCCAGTCAGTAGTGCACTGGGTTAAGTGTACATAGTGTGAAGCTCAAGGATCCTGGTTCAAGCCCTGGGCTCCCCACCTTCAGAGCGGTTGCTTGATGTTCGATGAAGCAGATCTTTAGGTGTCTCTCTCACTCTCTGTCTTCCTCTCCCCTCTCCATTTCTCTCTGTCCTATCCAACAAAAATGAAAAATGGCAACCAGGAGCAGAGGATTTATAGTGCCAGCAGCGAGCCCTAGCAATAACCCTAGAGGCAAAAAAAAAAAAATCACAATTTTCTGAGCCCCATTTAAATATTAATGTTCCCATTAATAAAGTAAACCACTATTAAATAGCCACTTTCTATTAAATGCAGGGATTAAGGACCAACTCAGTAAAATGCGGTGAAAACTCACAATAATGAGAATTGAAATAGAAGAGCCAGTCAAGCTCCCACCCACCCTTCTACCCCATCCTCTGGCCTCTCAGTTCATTAGCCTTAGCCTTCCAAGAGTAAAAATACTGCATTTTAGTTACTTGGGTTTTTCAGATCTCACTTTTAAAAGATTTATATTAGTGTTTTACCATTTGAATGACAGCTCACCATTACCCTTTGAAGAGTGGTGCTGGGTATGGAAGGGTGATTTCTGCAGCAGGAATAGCATCTTAGTTTGAGCTTACTTAATGATGAATAAATAGATTACTTTGATACAAATCAATCGAAAAGAGTCAAGTACAGTCAGACTTCGACAATTGTACCATGGTGTGTGTGTGTGTGTGTGTGTGTGTATGTGTGATATGCTTTGGGAAGAAATGTAATTATTGCTTCTTAACTTGGCTTTGAAACTGGCACTCACCAGAAAACTCTCTGCTGGAACACTCATAAGGCAGCCAGCCCAGAAGGTGGCACAGCAGATGCTGCACCCAGACTTGCATGAAACCCTGCATTTGAGCCCTGGCAATACATATGCTTGAGTAATACCTTGGCTCTCTCTTCATTTCTCTCTCTTTCTTGGCCTCTCATTAATAAATAAATCTCCTATAAATAAAAATAACCTCATCAACCTGAAAAAATAAATAAATCTTCTGGATTTTTTATAAACTTAAAAAAAAATTTTTAATATTTATTTTCCCTTTTGTTGCCCTTGTTGTTTTATTGTTGTAGTTATTATTGTTGTTGTTACTGATGTCGTTGTAGTTGGATAGGACAGAGAGAAGTGGAGAGAGGAGGGAAGACAGAGAGGGGGAGAGAAAGATAGAAACCTGCAGACCTGGTTCACTGCTTGTGAAATGACTTCCCTGCAGGTGGGGAGCTGGGGGCTCAAACCAGAATCCTTATGCTGGTCCTTGCGCTTTGCGCCACATGCGCTTAACCCACTACGCTACTGCCCGATTCACAATCTTCTGTTTTTTTATACACAAAACTTAAAATAATTCTGGAGATCAAAAAAGATTAGAATATTTATTCCTTTTTGTTGTTGTTGCCCTTGTTTTTTATTATTGTAGTTATTGATGTCGTCATTGTTGGATAGGATAGAGAGAAATGGAGAGAGGAGGGGAAGACAGAGGGGGAGAGAAAGACACCTGCATACCTGCCTCACTGCTTGTGAAGCGACTCCCCTGCAGGTGGGGAGCTGGGGGCTCGAACCAGGATCCTTATGCCAGTCCTTGTGCTTTGAGCTACTTGCGCTTAACCCGCTGTGCTACTGCCCAACTCCCCAGATTAGAATATTAATATTTGTGTAATGCTTTTTCAAGTTTTTTGAGATCATGCTCACTGCCTTAGTGTTTTCTTAAAGAGTTTTTCTTTTTTTCTTCTCCCCCCCCCCAACTAAGTACAATTTGTGATTATTGGTAAATCCAAGTCAATCAATTCACGGCAGTTAAAACTTTTGTATTTCAAGGAAGTGGCGTTTGTTATTTAGTCAAAACTCATTTCCAAACTAGGGGCACAGTTCTAAATGGGGATCCTCATTTCTATCTCCTGAATTTTGTTTGATGCTGAAAATTCCACACAGCCTTTAAAACCTATCACAAATGCTAGAATGCATTTTTTAAAGAAAATTTCTCTGATGTTTCTCTCATCTCCCTGAAATCAATCACAGCTTCCTCTGAGCTCCCATAGCACACCTGCAAACATCTTCCCGCTGTCAACAGATTTACTTTATTGTCTGCACATTAATATCTTCCCCCAAGATATTCTGAACCGCTGATGGGTTTTTTTCCCATTTTAGTAAAGGCAATAAAGGGGGAAGGAACAAATGGCTCTTAGAATTGTATGAGGATTGTCAAGGGAATATTACAGCAGAAAAATAAAGAGCAAAGAGATAGTCTATGTCAAATACACATAGGAATAAGGATGGTAGATCTGCATCAAGATACATAGGCATGACATAGAGAGCTATGTCTCACACACATACACACGATACTATCTAGAGGGATGTCATATATAATCAGGAAGTACATAAAAAAAACTATGTCAACCCACAAGATTAATGTGTCATTCTATGTCAGATGCACAAAGCTGCAATGTGAAAAAGGCCCGTTGGGCTAGGCGGTAGAGTACCCAGTTGAGCATCCACTTTACTGTGAGCAAAGACCCGGGTTCAAACCCCTACTCCCCACCTGCAGGGAAGAAGCTTGACAAACTGTGAAACAGGTCTGCAGGTGTCTCTCTTTTTCTGTCTCTCTCTCCCATCTCAATTTCTTTCTGCCCTCTGAAAAAAGAAAAACAGAAAGACCCCTTTAACAGGGGATCAGGAATGCTCTGAAAATTGCCCTGGAATTAACTATTCATATGCATATTTCAGATCAAAATGCCGCATGAACAGAAATGTGCTTCTGACTTATTCATGGAAGTAGCCTTTGCTCTTAGTTAAGAGGAAAAAAATTTTTTTTAATTATATGGCTACCTCAGTATTCTGGCACCTCTTCCTCTCACCTCAACCCTTAAAGAAATCAAAGCTTGCTAACATAGGTTGTCAAAGAGTTTGGAGGGTGAAATCAAGTCATCATTCCTGAACCAAAAATCTGAAAAGGACTGAACAGAACACATTTGGCCCCAGTGCCAAGAAATGGGATAGACATGCTGGAGGAGATGTTAATTGGTTTTTGGCAAGCATGGGGTGGGGGTGGAGGGAGATGTAGTAAAACCATCAGTCAACCTGATGGCTTTGATAGTACAAACCAGTGAGTGTCTGGTCATTAATGTGGATATAAGGAAGCAGTGGAAAAGAAATGCTAATCAGCTACAGCTTGCTTAAATGTTACTTCTTCATGGGAAATAAAAAAATAACTACTTGGGATTTTGCTAAAGACAGAAGTCCAAGAATGGAAGGCCAATAGTCATTGTCCTTGTCAAAGGCTTACATTCAATTTTCAGAGCATTGCACTGAAATAAAAAGTGGGCCCAGTATTTGATTTCCCATAATCCATAATAGCATATGTGGCCAAAAGTGGTATTTCATTTCACAACTGAGTAAATCTGTAGAAGCCAAAGCCTTTGGTGTCTACACCAATCTGATGGCATCAGAAAAGAATAAAATGCTACCTTATGGAGAATCAAATTGCCTCAGACTTGTTTCATTATGAAAATTCCATTTTAAAAATTCAAAACCCCATGAGACTTAATCATGCCCAGTATCTTTGTTTGAAAGAATACTGAGATTCAGGAGTCAGGCAGTAGCACAGCGGGTTAAGTGCAGGTGGCACAAAGCACAAGGACCGGTGTAAGGATCCCAGTTTGAGCCCCCAGCTCCCCACCTGCAGGGGAGTCACTTCACAAGCGGTGAAGCAGGTCTGCAGGTGTCTATCTTTCTCTCCCCCTCTTTTTCCATTTCTCTCTGTCCTATCCAACAACAACAACAATAATAACTACAACAATAAAAAAAAAAGGGCAACAAAAGGGAATAAATAAATAAATAAATATTTTTTAAAAGAAAAGAATACTGAGATTCACAGCTTTATAGCTTTTTTCCCCCTGCACACAAATACTTTCTTAGGATAAGGCACTAGCACTAATGTCAAGGATAAAGTAAAATAAATTGGTCAAAACATTATAAACAATATAAAATTTGACAGATAACTAAATGGTTCCATTTAGTGCCATTTCACAATTTCAAGAGAAAATAAGAAATAGCCACCATCTTTGGTGACTTTTGTTGTTTTTCTTTGTTTTTATTTTTTAAACTAGAGCACTGCTCTGCTCTACACTATGGAGGTGCAGGTGATTGAACCTGAGACCTGAGGGCCTCAAGCATGAGAGTCATTTTGCATAAACATCATGCTATTTCCCCTGTCCTGGTGACTTTTCTTAACCTAACTTGGTAAGTTAAAAATAGTCTCTTAATCCTATTTCACATCACTATTTTTTTTCAATTCTAGTCTTTTTTTTTCTTCTTGTAGTTATTATTGTTATTGTTATTTATGTTGTTGTTGGATAGGACAGAGAGAAATGGAGAGAAGAGGGGAAGACAGAGAGGCAGAGAGAAAGATACACACCTGCAGACCTGCTTCACCACTTGTTAAGCGACCCCCCGCAGGTGGGGAGCTGGGGGCTCCTACTGGGATCCTGATGGCAGTCCTTGCACTTCGCACCACATGTGGTTAACCCTCTGCGCTACCGCCCAATGCCCTATTAGTTTTATTTTTCATTACTAATACAAAGTGAAATTGACTTTATTGCATTTTTGGTGTGTTTCAATATCTTTACATTTTTTTCTGTTGAGTATTCATTTTATTTTTCCAGAAATCTATGAAAGTATTTTCCCATATTAAGAAAAACCCTCATGTCTTTTTGTTTATTGTCATATTTTCCTAATTTGTATTTGACACTAATTTTATAATATTAGGCAAACTGGATTACATCACCCTTAAAGTTTTAAGATATTAGTAATTCCTCTGTGGTTTATGCTTCTTGCTGCATGACAATTTCTTGTTTCTTTCCAGTTACATCCACAGTAGCTTTGAGTTAACTTGGAAAATTAGATCTAGTCATCTGTCATAGTCCACTGGCTTCTGTTTTCCCCCATTCAACTGGTGGAAATTCAGCAATAACCAGGAGAAGGGAAGAATAACACGTTTACCTTAGCAAATGACATCCACTATCACTACTCAGATGAAATGGGGTTAACTTCATGAGTCTATATGAGCCTGAAGTCAATATCTTTAAACACTTTAATTTCTCACATTGCCATACTTCTGAATCTCTCTGCCAAAGGATCTTCACATTGATCGTTCACATTCAGTCTTCAAGTTGACAGTCTCAGACCCAGAAGGGAGAGATCTTCTCCTTTATACAGATCAGAAAGCAAAGTCTTCACAATTCTGACTTACCAGTCCAGCTTTCTAGTCCTATTCTCAACTCTGACACTATCTTCCCAGACAATAATTTTAGTTTCCCTGCATGTTGGCTATCAGGCTCAAGCAAAATTACTAAAATCATGGGCCCCTGGACACATACCTAAAATAAACTTCCTAGCTTCTTCACACAAAAAGACCCCTAATTTCATCTGCTCTATTCCTACTTTTGGGTTCCTGTTTATTAAGCAATTTGTCCCGCTTTATATCTTAACGCCTTTCAGCCTCCAAGCTGCAGATGCTACCATGACACCAAGCTGACTTCTCTGGACAAACGACCTCACCAATGTGTCCTGAAGTCTCACCTCTCCAGAGACCTACCCCACTAGGTAATGACAGAAACAGACTGGGGGTATGGATCAACCTAGCATCATTCATATCCAGTGGAGAAGCAATTATAGAAGCCAGACCTTCCGCCTTCTGCACCCATAAGGAATTTTGGTCCATACTCCCAATAGGATCAAGAATAGAGAAGTTTCCAATGGAGGGGATGGAACATGGAACTCTGGTGGTAGGAACTATATGGAATTATACCCCTGTTATCTTAAAGTCTTGTTGATTATTTTTAAATCACTAATAAAAATTCTTTTAAAAAGAAAGGAAGAGAAGGCAGGCCCATAGAGAAATAGACATATTTATATATAGTAATAGAAATAATAGTCAACCCATAACTACTGTAGTTTCCAATGGAAGGAATGGGGACACAGAACTGTAGTGATGAAAACAGTATGGAAATATACCCTTTTTACCTTATAATTTTGTAAATCAATATTAAATCACTAAAAAAAAAAAACCTATTATAAATTATCTGTCCTAGACTTTCCAACCAACAAAGCTTTCAGAGTATGGAGTGAAGGTCTCCTGGCCTCCTGGTCTATACTATGATGAGGCCTCTAAGTGAGAATGAGAAACAGTTGGAATAACAGGTGGCTGGGGAAATGGCTCACAGTACATAGAGTACAGGACTTGCATGCCTGAGGTCCCAGGTTCTGTCTCTGGAATCTCATGCCAACAGTACTCTGGTCTCTCCCTTCTCCCACCCTACTTCTCTCAATAAAATAAGTTCTTTTTTAAAAAGAATATAATACAGGAAGGATATATTCTCTGGGTAAAAAATAAAGACTGTGTGTGTGTGTGTGTGTTGGTGTGTATCTGTGTGTGTGTGTTTAACTCCACTCTCATTTTTTTTCTGATTTACAGATAATCTTATAGGTAATGAAAAAAATCTCTGTCCATACTAATTAGCAAACTAACTAAAACAACTAGTTTTAATTAAGAAAAAAAAAGAAAGAAAAACTTGTTGCTAATACTATCTCATGTAATTCCTTAAAAATCAATTACAAAGTTCATAAAATTTGAACCTGATATTCCCAAAGTGTATATGATGGTGATAGTGGGATGAAACATTACCAGGTCTGCTATCCTGACATCAATCAGGTCTCCTACAAATCAGTCTAGTCAATAATATGTATCGATTATTTATATCACTCGATCTATACCATAGTTTGACGATGATAATCATTTCACAATATAAGTATTAGAGCCTCACGTTGTACGCCTTAACTGTGTATAATTATCTGTCAAGTGTAACTCAATAAACCTAGAAGAAGAAGAGGAGGAGGAGGAAAAAGAGGAGGAAGAAGAAGAAAAGGAAGAAGAAAAAACTATTCAATTACTCCTCTACTTCAGTGAGAAGTGAGAAATGAAGTTTGAGGTGGCACTGTGAATAAAGCACTAAACTCTCAGACATGAGATCCTGAGTTTGATCCTTGGCATCACATATGCCAGAGTGGTAGTTTCTCTCTTTCTCCCTAACTCTCTCATTAAAAAAAAAAAAAAGTATTAAAATCAAAAAATCTTATGTAAGCGTATTAAAGATTCCTTTGGCTAAGCAAGACTTAATTTGCTTAATCTTCTTCTATGACCAAATACCAGTTTCCTACTAGAATTACCAATAGATTATTATATTAGAAGCTAAGAATTATGCACAGTTAATAAAGACATAACTACATGGTTAATGTAAAGAAAATAAGGTCATTATCTCTAAAAATGAAATATGAACTAACATTCAGTTCCTATGGGAAAAACATGTATATCCATACCAAGCCTGTTTAAAGTAAGAAAAAAAAATTTTTTTTTAATGTGGAATCTAAGAAGCAAAGCAAAGGACAATACAGGATGAAACCCCAATGAACTGTAGTCTATCATAGCAAATTTGGGGGGAAAGGAGCACTAAGGGGTGGTTGTGGATCTAGATCCTTATAGTGGAAGAAGATTGATGGCTTGGTGGCACTTGTCTTGGGAAAATGCAGCCTTGTGACAACAATTCTATAAATCAATATTCCCTCAATAAAGTGATACTAAAGTAGAAGAAAATAAAACTTTAGCAATGTGTTCAGTCTACTACTACCTTATAAAAGCTGCTGGAAGCACATCCACAATAAAATTTTCATAGAAATGTAGTTATTTTACCCCTCTATATAAAATTGAAAGGATGCCTGCATCCTACATCAGAGAAACCCGTGTATCTTTCACACATAGTTTAAATAAGCATTCAGGGAGTTGAGTGGTGGTAGCGCAGTGGGTTAAGCGCAGGTGGTGCAAAGCTCAAGGACTAGTGTAAGGATCCCGGTTTGAGCCCCCGGCTCCCCACCAGCAGGGAGGGTCGCTTCACAAGCAGTGAAGCAGGTCTGCAGGTGTCTATCTTTCTCTCCCTCCTCTGTCTTCCCCTCCTCTCTCCATTTCTCTCTGTCGTATCCAACAATGACTACAACAATAACTACACAAGAAAACAACAAGGGCAACAAAAGGGAATAAATAAATAAATAAAAATAAGCATTCAATAGTATAATAATACCTTTTGCTCCACCTTCAAAAACTGAGCCAGTTCTTCTACTGTTAGGTGATCTTTCTTGTCACTGTAGCTCAAAAGCAGTAAATAAAGGTCCCGTCTCAAGGACATCATTTTGTAAAAAACACAGAACTCTTCAAATGTCAAAGTCCCCTGATTCTCATCTGTATCAGCTTCCTGAAAGATATAGAATAAAACAAGGTAGCCTGAGAGTCTGAAGTGGAAATTTTAGTCCTAGGAAGTCATATTTACCATAAAAGGATTAGAACACACTTCAAATAATAAAATGCACATCCCTTGAAAGTACACAGAGATCGATTTATAAAAATAAATATATATAAATAAAAAGACTATATACAGATTAGGCCAACAAAATATTTCCACAAAGTACAATAGAATCAAATTTATAACAACTTTTATCTTCAATTACATTAAGTTATAAATAAGCAAAGAAAGCTTTTGAACAAAGCTATTTTGAAACAGTAAATTTCTAAATAGGCTGTGTGTGTGTGTGTGTGTGTGTGTGTGTGTGTGTGTGTGTGTGTAAGTGAGCAAATATACTAATTTAAAAGTATGTGATGAACTTAAAGCAGCAACTAGCAAAAATTTAAAGTTTTAAACTTGTTAGGGAGCAATGCAAGTAATTAAAACAGAAGTTAGGATTCAATTTGAAAAGCTAAAAAACAAATAAAAAAGCTAGAGATACTAAATCTACAGAAAGTAGGAAGGGGAAAAATAAAATAGAAGGGAATAAATGTAAAACAGAAGCAGAAAGCAATGAAACAGAAAATAAATAGATATAACATCAAAGATGAAAAATTAAACCAAATACTGATCTTTTGAAAAAACTAATTTAAAAGAGAGAGAGAGAAAAATCTTGGACAAGAATCAGCAAGAACAAAAAAGAGGTTATTTAGTGCTTAATGAGAACAGTGATTTCTCATTAGTTTCTGAACAGCAATTCAATTAAATGTCATTATTTCCAGTAATAAATATCTCTCTCTCTCTCTCTCCCAGGAAGACATCATACATGCACAATTTCACCATTCTTGGGTCAACTTTTTCCATTCAGATAGAAAGGGAGAGGGCAGGAGTAGATGGCATAATGGTTATGCAAAGAGACTCTCATGTCCCAGGCTCTTAAATCCAAGGTTCAATTCCCTGCACCACAATAAGCCAGAGTTGAGCAGTGCTCTGATTTAAAAAAAAAAAAAGAAAGAAAAAATAGGGGTGGGGCAGGCAGACACCAAAGCATCTGAGCTTCCTCTAGTGCCACAACACTCTCATCTGGTGCCAGGTTTGACCTTGGGCCACATACAGGATGAGGTATACATCCTACAGGTGAATTATCTCCCTTCCCCAACAAATCTCTTTTTACTTCTGTATAAGTAGTAAATTATCCTTACAACCATTAGCATTGGTTCTTCTGTGTTTTCCCACCAAAGAAATCTGATAAATCCATGAGAACTGATTCCTAGTTGAAATGACTTGTCTCTAAATCCTTACTGAGAATCTTTCACCAAATAACTTGCTTCTGATTGGCTGAATTTGTCATAAAAACCATTGATGTTGATGCGACCAATGAGTATACTCATCAGCTATGTAGGTTTTTTTTTTTAAAGTAATTTGTACTTATTTATTTTGGATAGAGACAGAGAAACTGAAATAGGAGGGAGGACGCAGAGAGGAAAAGAGACAGAGAGACACCTGCAGCACTGCTTCACTACTTGTGAAGCTTTCCCCTACAAGTGGGCACAGCAAGGGGGAAGGGCCTTGAACTGGGGTCTTTGTGCATGCTAATGTGTATGCTTGACCAGATGCACTACCTTCCAGCCCATAGTTACACAATTTTAAATATGACTTTGAAAATCATAGTGCACATAAAGATGGCTTTAACTTTTACTAACTTCAGGTCAATGATGAGCATATGTTTTGACCAATATTTAAGTCACCCCTTCACAGAGTAAGTTGAGTTAAACTCCATTATTTAAATATCAGGTAAGACACTTGGAATTACTACAACAATTTAAGGAAGCATTTAAGGAAATGAAAGTGTGTGTTTAGTCTAGGACTCTTTTTTTCCCCTCCCTACGTGATGAAACAAATGCATCACAGAAAAACAAAAAACAATAAATAAATAAAACAATACAGAGCAGGTAATAGTTAACATCCCCACACCAAAAGTCTTTGAAGGATCGAAGTATCTCAGCAATCTCCTGTGTTTATCAAGCGGAATCAACCCAACAGTGAAAACATACCTGAAACATTTGTCGGACTTTTCTTCGAGGCAGGTTGACATTGAGCTTGTGCATCAGTTGGTGTATCTCCTCAATATTCAGCAAGCCATCGCCATTCTTATCGGCTTCTTCAAAGGTCTGCTTCACCCATGTGCAGCAAGGTCAAGGAAAACATTTGTGTTTGCTCAAAACCAAAAAATAAACAAACAAACAAAAAACAAAAACAAAACAGTGTTCTCTCCTGGAATACTCACAAGGAGGGTCCCCATTAGCACGGAGCTTGAGTCTTTGGAGGAGGTCCTGCAGTTCACACTCTCAGATGAGATACAAGAGAAAGAGGTCAGGAGGGAGTGCACCTGGTTAAGCACACACATTACCATACCTGGGCACCCAGGTTCAAGCACCTGCTCCTCATCTGTAGAGGGAAAGCTTCACAAATGGTGAAGCAGGTCTGCTTTCTCTCTCGCTTTCTCGCTCCCCTTTCCTTTCCTTTCTGTCTCTCTTCCCCCTCCCTTCTCATTTTCTATTTTTTTGTTTGTTTGTTTGTTGTTTTTGCCTCAACCCTGGGACTCTGTGCCTGCACTAAGAATCCACTGCTCTTGGAGGCCATTTTTCCCCCATTTTATTGTTTTTGTTGTTGGATAGGACAGATAAATCGAGAGAGGAGAGAAAGACACTTGCAGACCTGCTTTACCGCTTGTGGAACGACCCTACACTGCCCTGCAGGAGAGGAGTCAGGAGCTTGAACAGGGATCCTTAATGCCGTGGGTCTTCACGCTTGGTGCCAAGTGTACTTAACCCACTGTGCTACTGTCAGGCTCCCTCAATTTCTGTCTAGTCAAATAAAAGGGGGAAGGGGAGGAAAAATTGGTCCCTGGAGGAGTGGATCTGCAGTGCTGGCACTGAGCCCCAGCGATAAATAACCCCGGTGGTAATGAAAGACAGACAGAGACTCAGAGTGCAGTCTCAAACCACGCTATTCTGAGAGCTTTCATGACTCAAGTATCTAATCCAATCTGTTCCTCCATCTCTATGCTATAAGAAACCCCAAATCTAAGTCATATTTTCTCCCTCTATGGTGGTTCATCTTTTACTTTCACAGTAACCTATGTTACATAATTTGCCCAACTGCCTTTTTTCTCATTCTCACTCCTACATTTAGAAATTTGCCCAACAATGACAGCAATAATAGTAACAACAAAATGATAAACAAGGGCAAGAAAAGCAAAAAAAGTAGCCTCCAGGAGCAGTGGATTCATAGTGCCGGCACCAAGCCCCAGCAATAAACCTGGAGGCAGGGGAGGGGGGGAGAAATAAAAGAAATTTGCACCATCTAAAATAAATAAATCTTAAAAAAAAAAAAAAAGTGACCTGGAAGGAGGTGCTGGAATCAGTGCTAGAGCACTGATTCACATGTGCAAGATCCAGAGTTTAATCCTCAGCACTATATATGTCGGAGCGATGCTCTGGTTCTGTCTTATCTTCCTCCACCTCCTAGTAAATAAAACTTAAAAGAAATCCAGACCACCTATTTCAATCTCCCCATTGCTCAGATGAGGATATGAACCTAGAGGAAAGGGAAAAATCTTTTGAAGATTAGAAAAGAGACACAGGTCTCTTGCAACCTGATGCAGCTCTCTACTAGCTTTGAGGGGTTGTACCTGATCACTCCAAACCTGCAAGTCAAGGGCAGCTTATAGATATACCAGAGGTTGCCTGGAAAAGTTCAGGAATGACTTGGGTGACTAAAGATAGAAAACTGAGTTTAGGGCTTGGGAGACATCATAATGGTTATATGAAAAGACTTTCATGCCTGAAGTACCAAAGATGCCAGGTTCAATCCCTTACACCACCATAAGCCAGAGTTGAGCAGTGCTATGGCATCTCTCTCTCTCTCTCTCTCTCTGTGTGTGTGTGTGTGTGTGTGTGTGTGTCTTTCTGTATCTCTCTAGTAAAAATAAATAAAAATGTTTAGAAGGAAATAAAGAAGGAAAGAGAGAGAAAGAGAAAGAAAGAGAAAAAGTAAGAAGAAAGCTGAGATGTGAACTGAAATTTTAGAAAAATTTGGGGGAGGGTCCAGATAGGGAAGGAGAAGGGTATAGTCTGGGGGCCAGATACAATATGGGAGTACTACAGAACCAGAGGAAACACTGACCCTTTGGCCCTCCCCCTTCCCCTCCCCTTCCCTATCCCCTTTCCCTCCTGGTCTTTCTCTCCTTTTCTCTCTCCCTTCCCTCTCAATGAAAAAGAAGAATGAAAATGTCGCCCAGGAATAGTGAAATCTCACTTGCTTGAGGCACTGAGGCTATAAATAAATAAATAAATAAATAAATAAATAAATAAATAAAATTTGAGGTGCATTAATCTTAAGATTTGGTTTGTTTTTACAGAGTGAGGAAGCAGAGTAAATGGAACCAAATGGACAAGTTAAAATCTCCAAGTTTTTCACAAGTGGTAAAGCAGGTCTGCAGGGTCTATCTTTCCCTGCCCATCTCTATTTCCTCCTCCTCTCTCAATTTCTCTCTATCCTATCAATAAAAATCAGAAAAAAAAAAATTTCAAGTTTTACAACAGAAGATTTTTTAAAAAATGATTCATAGTTGTTTCGGAGGGGTATGTTACAGAAAACAAGAACTGTGAACTGCTTAGAAAATCAAATTGAGCTTCGTAATTCAAAGGGTAATGAAGAGGAAAGAAATTAAAACAAAGGAAAAAAAAACAGACAATCAAAGTAAGGGAAAGACATAAGGTTGAGAAGTTGGAAAAAGGGAACAGGTGACATCAAATTGAGAGGTTTTTGTTTCCAATCAAAATATGAATTAACCTCCCAATGCTAATACAGCTCGCTTCTATTTCTTAGGCGATTCAAATCATGTTTATACGAGATTGTATCTTAGGAGGTGAAAAACAACCAGAAAGTTGAAGACTTATTTCTCTTGAAGTTAAATAGAGGTGATATTGGATTATTAATACCTTGTCTCACATTTTGTTCCCTTTACGGCATTTGAAAATAACCAACCCAACACTTTCAAGTTTAATTTCTCATCATAGGATTCAGGCAGATGGCATTAATGTAAAACCTAGAAGGACCTCATTATTATTATTATTATGATGCCTGGGAGTCAAAGGGTGACCCAGAACCAGAGGAAAAAATAAATGAAACTGAGGACTCGAAAAGTAACACACTTGAGTCAACATTAATCAGTATTTGAATCTCCTTTGTGTTTTCTGGGCATGTGACATCTATTCTACCAACTCCATTTTTTCTTTTGGAGTGGACACTGGTTCTGTAAAACCCCCCACACACACACACACAAAGCATTTGACTAGCGTTTCAAATATAAAGACCTGAGTCCTATGATAGCACTTTTTTTTCCACCTGCCTATATTTATTTACCAAAGCTTATCAGAATTCTCCAGAAAATAATCAAGGACACAGAAATCCTGAGTATGAGCAGTCTGTAAATATAGATGTTCAGGATGGGCTTGTTGTCTGCAAGGCCTTCTTCTCAATGGTTTAGGGGACCTAGGTCTGATACAATAGAAATAAACCAAAAAAATAGATATTCACTCTGGCTCTGTGATAACTTGGTTCTATGAGAGTGGGTTACTATTTCATTTCTCAAGAGCTTCCATTTCTCCATCAATAATACGAGTGAGCACAACTAGAAAGCCTTGAAGTCCCCCCCACACACACACTCACAGAATATTTTCTATGAAAGGAAAAACCATTCTCTTCCAGTAACAGTACACATGAACTAAGATACAACTGCAGAGAGAAGTAGCTTGATATCTGGAAGTTGTCTTCACAATTAAGGCATGAGCACCCAAGAAAGCCCTGAATGAAAGATTCATTACCTCACACATGATAAATTTTAAAGATAAGACATTATTATACAAAGAAAAAAGGGGAAAGCGAAAACTGAATGAAAACTCATGGCCTGGAATTTCCTGTCCAGAAATTCTAGGAGGGCATAAAGAAGTAAGTGGTATTAACTCATAGGGGGGAGTGTGTGTGTGTGTGTGTGTGTGTGTGTGTGTGTGTGTGTGTTTCCAAAAGATAAAGTAGCAAATACTGTAGACTCTACAAGCTATTTGCTGTACACTGTGACTTCTCAGCTCTGCTACTGTTAGACAAAGTCAATCACAGAGAATACATAAACAAGTTGGCAGGGTTATATTTCCAGAAAACGTTAGTGAGCAACACAGATGATTAAATTCTGCAGTATTTTTGCAAGCCACAAAATGTTCCTTTGATTTCTCTTAGCCATTGAAAACCCATTCTTAGCTCAAATGGGCCCATCAAAAACAGGGGGTGGCCAAATAAACACAAAGTTTGCAAGACACCCCCCAATTTATGGTCTGAGGCATCAGCTTAGATGCCTAAAGTCTTTTGGGAGGGGGAAAGGTGCCAGGAGGTGGCACACCCAGTTAAGCACGCACAAGGATCTGTGCAGGGATGCGGGTTTGAGCCCTCACTCCCCACCTACGGGGGGGGGGGGGGGGGACGCTTCACAAGTGGTGAAGCAGATCTGCAAGTATCTATCTTTGTTTCTCCCTCCTCTCTCATTTTCTCTCTGTCCTACCAATAAAATGGGGGGGGGGGGAGATCACTGCTAGGAGCAGTGGATTTGGAGTGCCAGCACAGAGCCCCAGCAATAACCCTGGAGGTAAAAATAAAAATAAAATTCTTCTAGAGGTAGTGCTTTCCTTCCACAGAACCATAAAATATTAGCCAATCCTTACTCACTGTTGCCAAAATAATAACAATAATAGGACTGGAGAGACAGCATAATGGTTAAGCAAGACTTCCATGCATGCCAGAGGCTCTGAGGTCCCGGGTTAAACCCCTAGCACCACCTTAAACTAGAGCTGATCAGTGCTCTGGTCTCTATCAATCTCTATCTCTCTCACTAAATAAAGTGTTTTTTTAAGTAACAAGAATAGTCAAAAAGAGCTCTATCAATGACGGTAGAGATAGTCTCAGTCTCCAAATGGAGGCTGGGGGTATCCTGCCCTGCCACTCAAAAAAGGCTGGTCCTAAAATGAGTGCAGCTTGCAATGTTCCTCAGATGTGACCATGAGCTATAAGCTCAGACCAGTAGGGACTTAGAGGTTACACAGGCTCCGGTGCTAAATACAAATATGCATTTACATATGGGCCCTGAGCTGGGAACGCAGTTCAATCTTTATTGACGAGCGGGGATGCAATTCAACAATCTAATCTCTATTCATTAGAAAATACTGTCCTATATACATCTCCTGAGGCAGAAGTGTCAGGTCAGAAGAGGATGTACATAGGATAGGGGGTGGGGAGAAGGAAAAAGCGCGGGAACCAGTGGGGATTAAACCAGTGCGAACAGAACAATGATTATATAAAGAGACCACAGCATCAAGCAGTGCAACAGAAGGGGTCTTAGAAGCAGAATTTAGAAGCATACCAACACACTAGGGAAAGATAGAAACAGGCTGGGGGTATGGATCGACCTGTCAATGCCCTTGCTAGGTGGAGAAGCAGCTACAGAAACCAGAACTCCTACCTTCTGCTCCCCATAAACAACCTTTATCCATACTCCCAACGAGAAAGAAGTGATAGGATGAAGATAAGAGAGTTCTGCACTCCAGCTCCATCAGCACCCAGAGAAAGACAGGGTAGCTACAATGTTATGAGTGGCTTAGAGAGGAAGAGAGGATTGAATCAGAAAAAGAAGGGGCAACTATGTATAAATGTGGACAGACAGTTGTAGAGAAGATGGTCGGCCCATGTCTAAAACTTTAGGGCAACTGTGGTGGATTGCAATGGGGAGAGTGAAGATTCAGAACTCTGGTGGAGGGAATGGTGTTGATTCAAACCCCTGTTGACGTGTAATTCTGTAATATAAAAAATATATATAAAAATATATATAAAAAATATAACAGAGGACCTAGTAGGAGTTGTATTGTTATGTGGAAAACTGAGAAATGTTATGCATGTACAAACTATTGTATTTACTGTCGACTGTAAAACATTAATCCCCCAATGAAGAAATTTTTAAAAATTTATATAAATTTTATATAAATTTATATAAATTTTCATATATATGAAAAGAAAAGAGAGCCTTATGGGGGCTGGGTGGTAGTGCAGCAGGTTAAGCACACATGCACAAGTCACGAGGACTGGCATAAAGATCCTGGTTAGCTCCCAGCTCCCCACCAGTGTGTGGGGGGGGTCAATTCACAGGCGGTGAAGCAAGTCTGCAGATGTCTATCTTTCTCTCCCTGTCTGTCTTCTCCTCCTCTCTCAATATCTCTCTGTCCTATCCAACAATAATGACAGCAACAATAATAATAATAACAACAACAATGATAAACAACAAGGGCAAAAAAGGGGGAAAATAGCCTCTGGGAACAGTAGATTCATAATGCAGGCACTGAGCCTCAGCAATACCCCTGAAGGCAAAAAAAAAAAAAAAAAAGAGCTTTAAAATGGAGACACACACACACCCCAACTCTTCATCTGCACTATTCCAGCCTTTGGGTTCATGATTAGTCAACAACTTGTTTGGCTTTATATGTTAACTCTCTTTTCAGTCACCAGGTTCCAGATACTACCATGATGCCAGCCAGACTTCCCTGGACAGACAACCCCCTCCACTGTGTCCTAGAGTCCCGCTTCCCCAGAGCCCCGCTCCACTAGGAAAAGAGAGACAGGCTGGGAGTATGGATCGACCTGTCAATGCCCATGTTCAGCAGGGAAGCAATTACAGAAGCCAGACCTTCCACCTTCTGCACCCCATAATGGCCTTGGGTCCACACTCCCAGAGGGATAAAGAATAGGAAAGCTATCAGGAGAGGGGATGGAATACGGAGTTCTGATGGTGGGAACTGTGTGAAGTTGTACCCCTCTTATCCTATGGTTTTGTCAATGTTTCCTTTTAATAAATAAATTTTTTTTTAAAAAAAAGAGCTTTATATGTCCTAGCCAGTTTTTTCAGCAAATTACATTTACCAATGTGTTTGAGTCTCATAGAACCACACAAGGTAGACACCGTGACTTGCCTCATTGCCCTATTACAGATAAATCTGTAAGGCAGAGATGAAATCACTCACCAAGAGCTACACAATATAAAGCAGGGTTGGGACTGAGCCCAGGCAGTATGACACTAGCCTGCATCTCGAGTCATCACCCTAGATAAGTGCTTCCAATAGACAAGAAGAGCACTCCACCCCCACTCAACATGGCCAGACTGCAGAAATAACTCGAATTACACATCCCACAGGGTGGAGATTTCTTTTACAGTCATTTAAGATTCATTATCATCATTCCCTGTTGAAATTTTCAGGCTTAATTGAAACGAGGAAATTATCAACATCCCAAATCTGTTCTCCTCAATGAAGGCAATTAAATGTATGTTCAGTCAAGGATGTCATTTCTGTTATTAAGATGTCACCCCAAAGCCTCCCAAATTCTAACAAATCTATATGAGAATGTTTCCCTGACTCAAATAATGCTCCCATTTCTTTTGACATTAGCTTCCTCTTCACAATTCATTTATTAATTTTTCTCTGCTCAATGACGCGTCAGCTGCTTCCATATTTCTTATAATATAGATCCTCTGAGCAGTTCTGGGATCTTCCTTTCTGAATAGCATATTTTGAAAATACCCCTCAAGAGGTAAACTGGCTATTTCCAATAATGAAAACTTACTGCAAGGTAACAAGGACAAACAACATCAAATTCAAAGGACCACTGACCTAAGTGGGCTTCAATTCTAACTAAAGCACTCTAACTTTAGAATGCTAAATATAGGGCAAGGGACACACAATGGTTATATAAAGAGACTCTATCTAATGCCTGACGTTCCAAAGTCCTAGGTTCAATCACCCTCACCACCATAAACCAGACCTAAGCAGTGCTCTGAAAAGAAAGAAAAATAAAGTTAAGTGTATAGAATAATTTCTACAGTAACTAATTCTCACAGTGACTACAAAGGCAATAGCTATCAAAATACACAAGAGTAAATAACAGAGGAATTTTTTTATGTGTCTGGACTATTTCTGATGTTCAGTGACTGCAGGGCAACTCCACCATTTCCAGCAACTGGTTTTTTTTTTTTAATTTTATTAAATAAGACAGAGAGAAATAGAAAGGTAGAAAGAGAGAAGGAGAGATAAAAAGAGATGCCTGGGGGGCAGGTGGTGGTGAGCACATAGATTACAACATGCAAGGACCCAGGTTCAAGTCCCTGGTCCCCACCTGCAGGGGGAAGCTTCACAAGTAGTGAAGCAGTGCTGCAGGTATCTCTCTGTCTCTCTCCTTCTTAATCTCCCCCTCTTGTCTCAATTTCTCTCTGTCATAAATAAATAAATATAAAAAGAGAGAGAGAGAGACCTGCAGCATACTTCACTTCTCATATGAAACTTCTCCCCTACAGGTCCGGATTGGGGACTTGAATTCAGGTCCTCACACATAGCAAAGCATGTGATTTGCTGAGTGTAACATCATCCAGTTCCAAGAAAGGAATTTAAGCATTTCACTACAAAAAAAAAAAAAAAATCAAACACATACTCAAAAGACAATAATGCAGGAAAGAAGGTAACAAAAAGCCATAAAAGGCATATAAGGAAAAAAATGACAACAATCATCTCCCACTATTGGGAATTGTTCCAAATGTAAATGAATAAACTGTCCAACCAAAAGACAGACTGGCTGAAAGAACAAAAAACATGACCCAAATATACAAGACATTCATTTGAGATCCAAAGACAATAAACAGGTAGAAAGTGAAAGGATGGAACAAAGATAACCCAGTAACCAGAAAAAGAGCATGAGTGGATATGTTTATATAATAAAAATAGGCTATAAACCAAGAAAGGTTATATGATACAGAGACAAATATAATTGTTATATAGAAGTAAAAGATTCAATACCATAAAAGAAATAGCAGTTAAAAAACACTGGCACATTATGATGATATACCATGAAACAAAAACTGACAGAAAGGAAGGGGAAAATATAGACACAATAATAGTTGGAGACTTTAATATCCCTCTCACTGAAATGAGTCAGAAGATGAAATAGAGAACTTCACACAGTAAACCACTTAGCTTTAACTGACATATCCAGAACACTTGACAATAACAGCAAATATTCTTCTCGAGCACACATGGAACACTTCAGGACAAATCATATTTAGGTCACAAACTAAGGCTCAATTTTGAAAAAGAGTGATCATACAAAAATGTTTTCCCTGACCACAATGCGATGAAGGCAGCAATCAAGAAGAAAATTCACGACACTTGGAATTAAATGGCATATTAAATAACCGGTGTATCCAAGAAGAAATCACTTGGAGACAAATGAAAATGCAAACAGGATATACAAAAACTTACAGCATGCAACTCAACAGTGGTAAGGGAGAAATGTGTAGTCATAATTGCTCAGTCCCACAGTGGAGGGTGAAAAGATCTGTGTGCACATACAAACACACAAAGGTACAAAAGTATATTCCTGAAATCTTATATAATTTTGTAAATCATTATTAAATCAATATAAGTAAGTAAAATAAAATATATAGGGGCCAGGTGGTGGTACACCTGATTGAGCAGACATGCTACCACATGCAAGGACCCCAGTTCAAGCCCCTGAGCCCCCCACTGCAAGGGAGAAACGTCACAAGCAGTGGAGCAGGTCTGTGGTTATCTCGTTCTCTCTCTCCCCCTCTTTCTTCCTTCTCAATTTCTCTCTGTCCTGTAAGTTAATAAATAATAATAAATAAATAGATATTTAAAATAAAATGTATAGCTACAAAGAAGCAAAAAAGAGTTCAAATCAACTTTATAACCAAAAAAATCAAATCAAATAAAAGCAGGAAAGTAGCAGGGAAAACAGCATGTTGGCTATGCAAAAAGATTTTCATGCAGTAGACTCTGAGGTCCCAGGTTCAATCCCTAGCACCACCATAAGCCAAAGCTGAGCACTGCTCTGGTAAAACAAAAACAAACTCAACACATAGAAGTCAGAATCAAGGGAGTCAGGCTGTAGCGCAGCGGGTTAAGCACAGGTGGCGCAAAGCACAAGGACCGGCATAAGGATCCCGGTTCGAACCCCGGCTCCCCACCTGCAGGGGAGTAGCTTCACAGGCAGTGAAGCAGGTCTTCAGGTGTCTATCTTTCTCTCCTCCTCTCTGTCTTCCCCTCCTCTCTCCATTTCTCTCTGTCCTATCCAACAACAACAACAACAATAATAATAACTACAACAATAAAACAACAAGGGCAACAGAAGGGAGTAAGTAAACAAAATAAATATAAAAAAATTTAAAAAAAAAGAAGTCAGAATCAGGTACTGCCAAGCTAGTTCACCTGGATAGTATGCCTGCCTCGTCAGGGATGCAACCCAGGCTCAAACCCTCTCTCTCTCTCTCTCTCTCTCTCTCTCTCTCTCATTCTTTCTGAGAAAGAATCTGGAGTGGTAAAGCCCCAGATGGAGAGAAAGAGGAAGAGGCTATTTGACATATATATATATATATATATATATATATATATATATATATATACACATATATATATATATATATATATATATATATAGTCAAAGAGCATATATTATGATGCTGTTGTATATGATACAGCAAATCCTAACAATGGGATTTTCAAAGTTAACCCAATTGCCAAATAATTTGATTATAACAATAACTATCTATTGCCTTCTTAATCTTAAGATAGCAGGAACCTCCCGCTTCCTCTATAGATCCTATATTTCCCCCAGTCCTGGAACCTCTAGGGTGGGGCTCACTTTCCTGCATGCTTCTCTCAATTCATACCAAATGATATCGCATCCGCCGATCCCAACCTAATCAACACAACGAGTACCACCTCAGCGTGCTTCTCTTCAGACTATGTCCAGCCTCACTACTTGGGTGAGACCTTTCCTTTCATAGGATTCTCTAATTCCATTCCAGAAAAGTAATATTCTCAACTATTCATGATTCTGTGGCTTATACTGGAAAGTATTCTTTGTTTGTTTGTTTTGTTTTTATTTTTTTAACAAAGACAGAAATCCAGAGAGAGAGTAAAAGAGACGACAGCACCAACACTTCCTTCAATGAGACAAAAGACAAGCTGGAACCTGGGTTACACACACGGCAAAGCAGCACATTATGTGAGCGAGCTGTTTTGCCAGCCCTCGAAAGTATTCTCACTGTGTGTGTGTGTGTGTGTGTGTGTGTGTGTATGTGTGTGTACAAATGTGAAGGCTGGAGCCAGGTAGTGGCATACTCAGTTGAGTGCACATGTTACCATACTCAGGTACACAGGTTCAAGCCCCCAAGTCTCCACTTGTGTGTGTGTGTGTGTGTGTGTGTGTGTGTGTGGGAAGCTTCAGGAGTGGTGAAGCAGTGTTATATGTATCCCTTACTCTCTCCCTCCTTTTCTCCCCCTTCCATTTCAGTTTTTCTCTCTGTCTCTATCTAATAAATAAGTCAAGTAACAAATGTGAAGGCATTAAAATACAAATCAACAGAATAAAGCACACACACACACACAAAAGTTTGCTCCTATGTTTACATTCAGTTCACTTACAGAGCCAAACTGCGTCTTATCTGCACGCCGTGAATACTGATGAAAAGTTGTGGCTCATTAGCCCAGACTCTCACACTGTGGAAATCCTTTTCATCTGCTGTACATTGTCACTCTGCTCCAACGATGCCCCAGGGGAGGGATTCTAGCTGGGGCAGCACAAATTTACCCCCACCCCAGGGGAAAATACAGGGCACACATTCCAGGGGCACCCAGGGAGCCAAATCACCCCTCTGTGGACATTCATATGAATGTTAAAGCACTTAAGACATGAAATAAAGGAACAGAGCAGTCAAGCGTCTAACACCCTCGATTTCCAAAGAAGGAAACTGAGCCAGAAAGGTCATGTGGCCTGCCCAGTTCTATCCCAGCTGGAATGGTGCCTCCAGACCAAACACATTAATCACCTGTCTTGTCAGCACGGCAGGACCATGAGCACAGACTCAATCAAGAATGAGACTTGGATTCCAGTTTCCTGAGCAACTGACATACAAGTAAGTAAAAATTCACTTCCCCATGAGTATCAAACAGTTCAGTTTCCAAACTGTCATTTATGCAAAAGGGAGGAAAAACAGAACAAAGTGCCTGGTACATAACTGTATCTCAAAGCAATTGTTAGACTAAACTTTGGTAAAGGTAAACTGACTTTTAAAATGAAGGAAAGGCAAAGCGCAAGGACCAATGTAACGATCCCAGTTTGAGCCCCCGGCTCCCCACCTGCAGGGGAATCACTTCACAGGTGGTGAAGCAGGTCTGCAGGTGTCTATCTTTCTCTCCCCATCTCTGTCTTCCCCTCCTCTCTCCATTTCTCTCTGTCCTACCCAACAACACTGACAGCAATAATAACTACAACAACAATAAAAAAAAGACAAGGGCAACAAAAGGGAAAATAAATAAATATAAATTAAAAAAAAAAAAATGACAGAAGGGTCAGGCTAGAAACAGCTCACTTGGACTGTGGGCTGTTTTCCCATGTAGGTAACCCAGGTTCAAACCTGGCCCCCACTGTACTGAAGTACAGTGCTGTGGTCTCGGTCTCTCTTTCTTACTCCCACCCCGTGTGTGTGTGTGTGTGTGTGTGTGTGTGTGTGTGTGTGTGTGTGTGTGTACGCACGTGCGCACACCTGTCCCTACCTTTAAAAAAGAAAAAAAAAAAAAAAGATTGGTAAAATGAAGGCAGATTGGAAAGTCCAACTTTCCAAAGAAGCAGCAGGCTACATGTGGAGACCTCCCAGGTGATATAGAGATAAATTCAGTCTCCTCAGAAGTCTGCTCCCTAGTTTATACAGGTGAAGTCTCTATGTTTTGGACATCCATTGACTTGGGGTGAGAGAAAAGAGAAGAGCCAGTGAAGGCAAAAAGGCAGGAAGAAAAGGGACTGTAGGCTTCAAAGGGATACGGGAGAAAAAAAGCATAGCCCTTGCTTCAGACACCACCCCACCCCACACACACACACCTCTCAAAACAAACACAGAGCTCCAAAGTAAACTTCTAGAGAGGATATTGATCATGAGTCCTCTGCCTTTTGGCCAAGGAGTCTTCATCACTGATGCCAGCCATCAGGTACTTGAGGCCCGTGATCCAAGTGCGTGCCTCCTCGGGGTTGGAGGTGATGAGGTCCACGGACTCCATGTGGTTGCCATGGTAGATGGTAAAGCAGCAGCTGGGGTCAAAGTTGCCTTCTGCTTGTCTGTGGAAGATTTCTGACTGTCGGCCCTCGGTGACTTTGTAAATGGAGTCAATGAGGACTGTGAAGACGGGAAAAGAACAGACACAGCAGATGAGGACATGCACATGGACTCAAGAAAAGAAAAACTGTGTTAACTTTGAAAAACAAGCATGAACAAATTCACTGTCAGTGAGCTGTGGCGCTAAGTCCAAGTGTGAAATATAAGCCCTATCATTTCCTGGTGGGAAACTTCTCCACAAAGCACTTGTCACTTTCCTGGGCTGCCTGAATAATGCCTTCACAGCATGGAGTTAAGATGTGTGGAAATTTAAAGTGGAAGCATAGATAGGTCCTTCTGTATAAGGAGACTGGTAAAAATGGGGGCTCATTAATATGTCCAATTGACAGTTTCTATACGTGTGAGGGAAAACATAAAAAGACCGGGAGCAGACTTTGTGTTTTATAATATGTACAAGAAGATAGTTAGAAGACAGAAAGGAAGAAATATTTAGCAGAACAGCTTACTGTGGCTGGTGAGAGAAGGCTGAGATATGAAGGTGGAATCAGGCTTTTAGAGAAGTGAGAGGCCCTAGAGAGGCAGCACAGAAGCACAGAAACAGAGTCCCATTCCTGGATGCTAACAGTCATGAATGCCAGACTGGAAATATCAGAGGGATAGAAACATGAGGTGAACATGAAAAAGTAGAGACTAGATGAAGGGGGAGCCCAGAAAAACAGACCAGAATGTAGCATCATTTAGAAGTGGGGCAATCAACAGATGACTGGCTAAAGAAGTTATGGGAGATATATTCTATAGAACACTACTCTGCAATCAAAAAAGACAACATTGTGTTCTTGGGACAAAATGGGTATAACTAGAGGAGATTAAAATAAGTAACAAAGATGAAAGATAACTACTGGATGGTCTCACTTATGTGTAGAATCTAGAGAACTGATTCACTTGCACACACACACAGTGAGAAAGAGAGAGAGAGAGAGAGAGGAGCAAACAGTTTCTAAGACTTTGTGATAATTATGGTCATTATCTTTGGTGGTGGGTGTAGTGTTACCCTACAATCTTATAATCTTGTAACCCAGTATTTATCACAAATAAAAAATTCAAAAGAAAGGAGTGGTGCGGCACTGACTGTGTGGATCAGAGAAGCACTAGCAGGGATGACTACTTTAGACTATGTTTCCAGTCTATTGTTTTTTATGTGCTTAGATGTTTTTAAGCATGAATTAGAAGTGTGCTATGTCATTTTTTTAAATACATATTTATTTACTTACTTTGGATATAGACAGAAAGAAATTGGGAAGGGGGAGACAGAAGAGGAAGAGAGACACCTGCAGCACTGCTTGACTACTTGTGAAGCTTTGCCCCTTTAGGTGGGGACCTGGATTGGGAACCTAGGTCCTTGGACATTGTAGTGTATGCTCAGCTGGGTGCGCCACCACCCAACCCAAATTCTGTCACGTCATTGCCCACATGCACATCCCCCCAACCCTCCTGCCTTGTACTGTCAAGTCACTTCCCACAAGACTGGCTCCCTGGGAAAAGAACCCAAGCCTGGCTCCAAAACAAGCTCTGGTGTCCCTGTGCCACTATGGGGACCCATTCTTAGTCCTCTTGATCATCTTAGGTGTGGGATGAAACCAAATTCTACCCAGGATTACAGCGTGATCTACTTTGAGGGAAGGGCAGGGAAACAGTTCTCTCTCCCAAACCAAAAGGAAGGAAGGAAGGAAGGAAGGAAGGAAGGAAGGAAGGAAGGAAGGAAGGAAGGAAGGAAGGAAGGAAGGAAGGAAAAGAAAGAAAGAAAGATGAAAGAAAGAAAGGAAGAAAGAAAGAAAGAAAGAAAAGAAAGAAAGAGAAAGGAAGGAAGGAAGGAAGGAAGGAAGGAAGGAAGGAAAAAGTTCCTTTCTGCATTTTCATTGACAAAGCACCTAATAGCACCAATGTGGCTGCCACCTTGAATACAATATCCACAAGAGGGACAGGGTCAGAGGCACTCTGGGAAAAAGAACCAGAGACTTCTTCAGGTTCTGTTAGTTTAGGCCCGGTCTTCTGCTACACAAAGAGAAAAACATCTTCAGGATAAAGGCAGAAGAAACAACAGAGACTGGCTAAGAGACTTTGTAACCAGTCACCAGAAAGGTGACAAGACCTTTCTAAAGGGAGGAGGTCCCTGAATATACAGCAAGGGGAACCAGCTGAGAAAACTTCAGGGGCTCAGCCAGACCCTGTGCTGGACACAAGAAAATATGCAATAAGAGATTTCCACTAGCAGCCAGACCATTTCACTTAACATAAAACAATTGTACTGACTCATAAATCAGTTAACTGTTGTTAAAATATGACAATATTGGGGCCAGGTGGTGGTGCGCCTGTTTAAACGCACACAGTACAGTGCGTAAGGACCCAGGTTCAAGTCCCTGGTCCCCACATGCAGAGGGAAAGCTTCATGAGTGATGAACTAGGGTTGCAGGTGTCTCTCTGTTTCTCTCCCTCTCTATCTCCCTCTCCCTTCTCAGTTTCTCTCTGTCTCTATCTAATAAATAAATAAATAATTAATTAATTAAAATATACATGACAATATACTTTAAAGTCCATTGATGTTTTTCATCTTTTATTATAGGATAATAAGAGACCTCAGACTGTACAAATTCATAGCCAAACTAAATATATACAATTACACGTGCATTAAAATATAAATTGCAATATAGCACCTTTTTTTTTATAAATCACTACCACTATTATGTAATAATTTTATTTTGTTCAGCCAGAACACTGTTCAGCTCTGGCTTAGGGTAAAGCTGGGAACTGAACTTGGGACCCTGAGCCTCAGGCATGAAAATCTTTTTATATAACCATTATGCTATCTCCCCAAATTCTTCTATTTATTGTAAGCGAACTATAAATATATTCATTCTTTGTTTATATATTTATATTTATTTTAATAAATATATACTTTTAAACACATGCAAATATATCTCCAGGGAGAAATATTAGCATAATACAGCAATCATGAGCTAGAAAACTTAAAGATTTAAATTCCCCGGTGAATTTTTAAAAGATAGAACAGTCCTCATTCATTCTCTCCACATCCTTTAACAAATGATCCCCCCCACCAGAGGCCAGGTGGTGGCACAGCTGGTTGAGTGCACACATCACAATGTGCAAGAACCCAGGTTCAAGCCCCCAGTTCCCACCTGCAGGGGGAAAGCTTTGCAAGTGTTGAAGCAGTATTGCAGTTGTCTCTCTCTCTCTCTCTCCCTATCACCCTTTTCCTCTAAATTTCTGGCTATCTCTGTCCAATAAATAAATAAAGGTAATACCAAAAAAAAAGTTTATAAAAAAAAGACTCAGAGACAAAAAAAAATGACCCCATCCAAAAATGGGGAAAAGATATGAACAGAATACTCAACAAAGAAGAGATCCAAAAGGCCAACAAACATATGAGAAAATGCTCCAAGTCATTGAGTGTCAGTGACAATCAGATACAATGAGATACCACTTCACTCTTATGAGACTGTCATACATCAGAAAAGATAGCAACAACAAATGCTGGAGAGGAAGTGAGGACACAGGAACCGTCCTGCATTACTAGTGGGAATATAAATTGGTCCAACCCTTGCAGGGAGCAGTCTGGAGAACTCTCAGAAGGCTAGAAGTGGACCTACCCTATGATCCTGCAATTCCTCTCCTAGGGATATATCCTAAGGAACCCAACACACCCATCCAAAAGATTTTTATTTACCTACGTTCATAGCAGCACAATTTGTAATAGTCAAAACCTGGAAGCAACCCAGGTGGCTGAGCAAGTTGTGCTATATATACACAATGGAATACTACTCAGCTTTTATAAATGGTGACTTCACCTTCTTCGCCTCATCTTGGCTAGAGCTTAAAAGAATCCTGTTAAGTGAGATAAGTCAGAAACATAAGGATGAATATAGGATGATCTCACTCTTAGACAGAAGTTGAAAAATAAGAACTGGGAGTCAGGCTGTAGAGCAGAGGGTTAAGCGCAGGTGGAGCAAAGCACAAGGACCGGCATAAGGATCCCGGTTCGAGCCCTGGCTCCCCACCTGCAGGGGAGTCGCTCCACAGGCGGTGAAGCAGGTCTGCAGGTGTCTATCTTTCTCTCCTCCTCTCTGTCTTCCCCTCCTCTCTCCATTTCTCTCTGTCCTATCCAACAACGACAACAATAATAATAACTACAACAATAAAACAACAAGGGCAACAAAGGGAATAAATAAATAAAATAAATACTAAAAAAATTTTTTTTAAAAAAAAGAAAAATAAGAACTAAGAACAGAAGGAAGACACTAAGCAGAACTTGGACTGGAGTTGTTGTATTGCACCAAAGTAAAAGACTCTGGGGTGCGGGGTAAGGCTCCAGTCCTAGAATATGATGGCAGAGGAGGCTTAGTGGGGATTGAATTGTAATGTGGAAAACTGACAAACTATTGTATTTTACTGTCAACTGTAAACCATTAATCCCCCATAAAGAAATTAAAAAAAAGATTCCCCCCAGACTTGCAAAAATATGGAAGTTCCACAGATCTCAATCTTCCATGGAGCCCCCTTGCCTCCCATAGCAATTGAATTTCATTGTCAAACCAAACCAAGAATTGGAAGGCTGGTCTTACTTTTTGCCTTCTCACTCTTCCTGGAGGGTCTCCATCGGAGCCGGGTCCGGTGCTCATCCAGGTAAAAGAGCCGAACAAGACCTTTGGTCCCACGCTTCAGTTTGATCATCTGTGTCCCAGACTGCATCACACTCATGCATCTTTCAACTGTAAAAGAGATCACGGTACACTCAGCATAGACATAATGCATATACACAGCCACGGTCAAAAACCTCGATGTCAAATAAAAGCTCATTCACCTCCTATAGACTTCAAGAACCAGAAGACAAATTCCATAGCATTTATCTAGAAAGAGAGTAGTTAAAGAAGTAATATTCATGATTAGTCAACAATTTTTTTGGCTTTATATGTTAACTCTCTTTTCACCCATCAGGTTCCAGATGCTAGCATGATGCCAACCAGACTCCCCTGGACAGATAACTCCACCAATGTGTCCTGGAGCTCTAATTCCCCAGAACCCCACCCCACTAGGGAAAGAGAGGCAAGCTGGGAGTATGAATCAACCCATGAAAAATAACTTGATGACTAGGCAATACCGAAATCGTTTATTGTCCAAATTAGGTAGTACCTAAATTTTCTTTGCTTGAAGATGAATCTTATCAAAGTGGAAGTCTGTTGGGGTTGAAAATATATACTTCTGAGAGTCGGGCGGTCGTGCAGCAGGTTAAGCACACATGGCGCAAAGTGCAACAATCGGCACAAGAATCCCAGTTCAAGCCGCCAGCTCCCCACCTGCAAGAGGTGAAGCAGGTCTGCAAGTGTCTATCTTTCTCTCCCCTTCTCTGTTCCCCTTCCCTCTCCATTTCTCTCTGTCCTATCCAACAACAATGACATCAGCAACAACAATAACAACGACAACAATAAAACAAGGGCAACAAAAGGGAATAAATAAATTAATATTTTTTAAAAGTAACTTTATCGTTCTTTAGTAATTGAAAATACTTCTCTCCCCTTCCATGTGCCTTTGGTGATCTGTCAATTACCCCCAAATAAGGGGGCATATTACTTAGCTTAGAGCAAATCTGACTCCCTTCCAGATATGCTCATCAGGAGCAGCAACAAACGAAAACAAAACTGAGCCATTTAAATTCCAAGACTTAAGAGATCTTCTTGGCTGGCCACCCCAAGGTGCTACAATGTCATACTCATTCTTCCTGATGCTGACAAATTAGTCTATTTCCCCTGATCCGATGAGTTTTCCAATAATCTTCCAAATACTTTTTTGTTTTATAAGTCAGAAACAGCTTTTATTTCATCAATACAGAAGCACATAATAGCCACTAGCCCAGTGGGAGCATTTGGCTCTGAGCACCAACCTGATGAAGCAGTTTGCTCTTAGGAATGGATAAAAGAAACTTAATAAATGAGCTCCAACAATGTTAGACATCAGCCTTTAAAAAAAAATTACTTTGGATAAAAGGAATAGGAATAATATTACACCTTCAGGTATACTACTCAATTGTTACACCTCCAGGTTCTGAATATAAGCTGAAACAATTAAAAAAAAAAATTACTTTTACTCAGAAAGATCATTGATCCCAGAGTTAAACACTGTATGTGCAAAGCATTTCACCCCAAGGAAGTCAAGGTGGAAATGCAGGACATTAAGCAGAGCTCTAGGACATCATGTTGCAAAGAAGATGAAATACAAGTTAGTTAAAGTGTTGACTTTCAAGTACAGAATAAAATCTGAGGTTTGGTTTCACACATTGCTAAATTTGACCACCACTGAAGACCATTCATTTAGATAATGACAGATTTGTTTTCTAAACAGTCACATTAACCACTTCACACCAGTAATTAGAGGCAGAATGAAAGAGAGAATATCAGTGTGTCAAAATAAAGTCATTAAGTAAAAGCAAGCTACCCAGAACTCCCAGGGGGAAAAGATTGATTAGAACCTCCTCGACCATTTAAACAGATGTCTACAGTGGGTTACAGCAATAAGTAGAAGATTACAAAGAGCTTCTTGTTCTGGGCATCAAGCTGCAGAGCAGAGAACAAAAAGACTGCCTTTGACCCAATTTTTCAATTTTTTAAGAGAAGAGACATTTTTTGAAAGATTACTTATTAAGGAGAGTGTAGAGCAGTGGTTACAGAGTCTATATTCTAGACAGCCAGCCCAGCTATGTCCAGACATTGTGACCCTGGGCAAATTCTTTAATTCTTCTGTGCCTATATTTCATTATCAGTAAAATGGGGATAGATAATACGGTTCACCTCTGGAATGGTTACTGAGAGCTAAATGTATTCATTCACATGAAGTGCTACAGGAAAACAGTGCCTGATACATTATAAACACTGCAAGTGGAGGTGCACCTAGTTAAGTGCATACAAGCTCCCGGTCTCTACTTGCAGGGGGAAAACTTCACCAGTAGTGAAGCAGGTCTGCAGGTGTCTTTCTGTCTCTCTCCCTTCCTATATCCTTCTTCCCTCTAAATTTCTCTGTCCTATCAAATAAAACAAAGTTTAAAAAAATAATTTATTTAAAAATAAACACTAAAGTGGTAGTTATTATTATGGTTTTATTATAAAACTTAAAAAATCAATAACAAGTCAGTTGTGAAGAAAAAATACTATTTAAATTCATAGAAAAAGTAGAATAGAGTGCATCAGAATAAGGAGTAGTAATAACAACAATGGCGGAGACTTGGGGACAGGAAAGGAAAGGCATGGTCGCCAAATAAGGGAACATGGGCTTCCATCATTGGAAGAATGACCCAAAAGGAAACTGACAGGATAAATGACTCCATGAGCCAGATAGAACTAAGTTGTAGGACACTGGAATCACTTGGCAATAAAATATTTACTAGATCATTCTGAGCAAAGGAGTTCTGGGATAAAAGACATAAGGCAGGAAGATGACTCTTGGAAAGAAAGGATTAAATGATTTAGACCAGAATGAAATACTGAATTAATTGTACTACTACAGATATAACGGCCATATCTCTGCCACAATGTCCTCGTATTTGTTCTATCTTTCTTTCCCTCTTCTGTCCAGACCATTTCACTTTTCTGGACTGGAACTGCTACGGCTATAGAATCTCAACATAATAACAGAAAAAGTACAGTGATTAAAAAAAAAAAGTGTAGTTACTTGAACTAATAAATATCTCATATTATTTACTAAGTATCCTCCAGAGAAATCAAAATATTTCAGAAAACAGGACCCAGTCCCTCTGAGAGTACATTACATACAATGTAGTAAATATCCCACTAGCTGCCCATTTGTCCCACCAGCTCAGTTATAGAGTAAGACTCCACCATCTATTGCAGTGGATAAGTTGACATGAGTGAAGTAATGTGGGCAGTGCCACAGAAAGTCAAACACTGTCACATCAGTTTTTGCATGAAGGGAAAGGGCTGACTTTTTGCTGGTCAAATGTGGATGTGGAAGCAAGAGCAACACTCAGATTAACCTCCTTAAGCCTCTCTCACAGGGATCACTTATATAGGTAGAAATTGCGGTGAGACCTGCTGAGACAGCTCACTTAGACAGCCTGCTTTGCTGCCATAAGCTGACCCAGGTTCAAGCCAGGCCTCCACAGCATTGAAAGAAGCCTCTGGGACTAGCCTGGGGTGGGGGTGGGGGTGGGGGGGAAGACTACCCTTGGGGGGGGCGAGAGAAGGAAAACCAGGAGCTGGACTCCAGAGCAAAAATATAAGCATCTAGCTCATCATGTCTTTCTACCTCCTGGATTATGGTTTCCTGGATGACAAAGGGAGTTCCTGAATTTTCTCCTATTACAAAGCTTGTAATAAGTCCTAACTACTCTCTATTATAATTTTTGAGAAGGGCAAGGGAAGCAGGAACAGGGTTGGGGTGTGTCTCTGATCATTGTCTTTTTGTTTCCCAAATTCAATTTTAGCATATTAACAGTCCCTGCAAAACAATTTCTGTAAGCAGAACACTGAGTTTTGTTTTGTTTTGTTTTGTTTTGTTTTGTTTTGTTTTGTTTTGTTTTCCCAACCAATCTATCAATTTCAGATCACCTCCTCCCTCTCAGGCAGCCCTGTCCCTTGGGACCAAGGTTTGACAATCAAAAAGAATTTGGAAGAGTTAAGATTCTGTTCACTAATGTGTTCCAAAAACTCTCCAGAGCTCTACCTGACTAAGGAAAGATAGCAACATGGTGGGAGTATGGAGCAACCTGCTTATGTCCATGTCCAATGGAGAAGCCAGACTTCTACCTTCTTTACCCAAAAAAGAATTTTGATCCATACTCCCAAAGGGATAAAGAATAGGAAAGTTTCCAATGAATGGGGATGGGACACAGAACTCTGGTGATGGGAACTGTCATCTTAAAAATCTTTTTAATCATTATTAAATCACTAAAAAAAATTTAAATAACAAAAAAAGAGTGGGGCTGGGTGGTGGCACACCTGGTTGAGTGCACATGTTACAATGAGCAAGGACCTGGGTTCAAGTCCCCAGTCCTCACCTGGAAAGCTTTGTGAGTGGTGAAGCAGTGTTGCAGGTGTCTCTCTGTCTCTCTCCCTCTTTACCTCCCCCTCTCCTCTCTGTTTTTGGCTGTCTCTATCTAATCATAAATAAAGGTTAAAAGAGAGAGAGAGAGTTAGGGTCTGGTAAGATGTGCTGTATGAGTTGTTGCTGAGGCTGACCTACATTCTCTTTATGACACCCTATTATTAGAAGATGGTTGGGGGGTGGGGGATGCACACATGTTACAATATGCAAGGACCCAGGCTCAAACCCTCAGTTTCTACTTATAGGGGGAAAGTTTCACAAGTGGTGAAGCCGTGGTGCAAGTGTCTTTCTTTCTCTTTCCCTATCTCCTCCTTCCCTATCAATTACTGTCTGCCTCTATCCAATAAATAAACTTTAAAAAAAAAATAGATGATCAGTTAGAGTCAAAGTGGAAGATCAAGTGCAAGAGAGTCGTGTGAACCAACCATCTAGCTCAGTGCTCCCTTCCTCAAACCTCAGAGCAGAGAGTACACTGGAGTCACAAAGCTATGTATGGCAGGCTAACACTCAGTCACTTTGCAAATCACTGCAGTTAATATTCATCACCAGCACTAAGGACCAAATATTCTCCCAGAGTCAACATAAGCCAGATCCTTTAGCTCCTGCTTTCAGTAGAGATAGATACGAGTAGTCACCACCCACCTCCCTCTAGAGTCTTTCTCCAGCCATGCAGATCAGTAGATTCCATAAAATGGGAGGAGCAACAAAGGCAGAAAGTTCCAGAGACTTAGAATAGCGGAATCTCCTTCTCACACACATTTTCAGTACTGGGCATTGAGGTGGGGGTGAGGTGGGGTGGGATGGGAGGCAGGGGGCTGGGGATCCTGAAATGCTGGCGACAGATTTAGGCAGCCACCAACAGGCACACAACCCCTTTGATCCCACATTCTCCCTATGGTAGTCTCAGTATTTTTAGAAAACAAGTTTTGGTTTGGAATGCAAGGCATTCACATTCAAGAATATTAAAAGAGGCACAGCCCACCGGCCCCTTGTCTAACACACATAACTGTTTTTTGTCTGTTACACTCAGTAGGTGTACAGATTTGACAAACTTCCTGCAATTGTGATACTTAAGCCATTTGGCACTTTCTTGTTTTTCATTTGTATTATAAACAGCTTTTTTTTTGTTTCTACACAGTCATAATAATGATCATTTTAATGGCTGCCTAACTGAACAGCATAAATATTTAAAGAGCAGAGCAGATGATTAGAAGACTATATCTCTAAGTTTTTTACATAATAGGAGTTTTAAACTCCTAACAGAGTCTTGTCTGCAAAATGAAAGGCATGACAAAGAGTTCTGAGAGGTCCCTTAGAACATGACTCTTTAAAGGATTAAATCAATTGTTTCTGCCATGGCTCATTTAAAATAAGTAAATTTCCTTGGACACTATCAGTTGGCTACATCCCATCTGCAGAAAATACAGTTAAAAAACACACATCTGGGGCTGGTGCGGTAGCTCACCAGGTAGGAGGTGTCCCTTGCCATGTGCATAGCTGAAGTTCTAGGCCTGGCACTACATGAAAGGTACCATGGTACTGGACAAAGTTCCAGTGCTATAGTGTCTCTCCCTCTCCACTTCTCTCTCTGTATCAGAACGTTGCCCAGAGAAGTGGATTTGCACATGCATGAGGCACAATAATGAATAGCAATAATAATAATACACTTCTGGTTGAGGTATCACAACAAAAACTTTATAGTATTTGGAGGTAAATTGCCAACATTTTCATGAAATATATACATATTTCATGTGAGATAAATATATATATATATATATATATATATATATATATATATATCACATCTAAAGGGTTTAATATTGTCAGATATTTAAACCAGAGGTAATTACATTCTGTTAGGAATGATTATACATACCCCGGATGCTGATGTTTTTAACAACTCTTTTAAGGTAAAATGCACCTTTATTTTAATTGTTCGATGAACTCAGCACAGGGGAAGCGGTGATCTAATCTCACAACACTTCCATCGCCCCAGAAAGTAGCCTCATGGCCATGAGCAATCACTACCTGTTTTCAACAACTGTCCTAGAAACCACAAACCTTCCTTCCTTTTCTATCAACAGAGCATTTCCAGAATTTTTTCAAATAAGTAAAAACCATACAAAAAGGTGTTCTTTTGTGCTTGGCCTTTGGGTCTCAGTATAGTGTCTCCGAGATTCCTATGGTGACTCTGTTCGTGTGGCTTTTGCTTCCTCTCCCTCCATCCCTGACATTACATGAAACTCTTCCACTGCCACTGAGTACAAAAACAACCCGAAACAGAAGACTGGTTGGACCAAATACTATGTGATGGCCAAAGACAATGAAGAAGATCTCCATGAACTGCTATGATATAGTATCCAGATGTTAATCAGTGAGAAGGGCCAAGTGGAAATAGACATATATATTGTATGCTACTATTTTGTGTTTAATAAAAGAACACAAATTTTTTAAATGTATGCCAATATAAATTTATCATTATCTAAACATACAGAAGAAAGAGAACCCAGGAGATAGTGAAGCTGGCTATGAAAAAGGAGAGACCACAGGTGGGAAAGACAGAAAGCAGGTGGCTATTGGTATCCTAAATGGTTAAAATCAAAAGTAAATTAATACAAATGAGAAGACAGAAAGACCCAGAAAGTACACAGACACACACAGACATGCGTAAGTATATGCATCTAATTTGCAGGTTGTGGGGATATATAAATATATAAATCTGCATACCCTTCCAATACCATTCTTTGAAAGGTCAAAAAGTAAACTCACCTCTAACAGGAATAGACATGCCAAGTACCCTGTTCCTTCTCTATCTAAAGGACACCTGAATGTCACACAAGGATATCACTCACACACTTCTTTAAAAGTGTCTGTCCTGGGACACTGATCAGCAAACCATGCATTAGTAAATCAAACAAACAAATACAGATTGTCTGCAAGATAGTCTTTGCAGCAAAACATTTTATGAAGGGACTAGGTGGTGGCACACGAAGTTAAATGGACATGTTACCGTGCACAAGGACCTAGGTTCAAGCCCCCAGTCCCCACATGTAGGAGGAAAGCTTTGTGAGGGTTGAAGCAGTGCTGAAGGTATATATATTTAGTTTTTTAATTTTATTTCATTTGATAAAAAATAGAGATAACTGAGTGGGATATATATATATATATACACACACACATATCCCTTTTCCCACTCAATTGTCTCTGTTTTATCAAATGAAATAAAATTAAAAAACTAAAAATGTCTTTTAAAAATGTTAAATAAAATAATATGAATTGATTTCCTGCCAGATCTCAGAGATTAGAGCAAATCTGAATGATTGGAAGCTTCTGAAAAACAATTTTACTTATCTGTAGGGAAAGTGCCAAATAGCACAGATAATGTTTCTCTCAAACATAGGAATGTTATTTGGTTTTGGGTTTTGTTGTTGTTGTTGTTAAACTTTTCCTTATTCATTTAATTTTCTTTTTTTTTCCCTGCCACCAGGGTTATCACTAGGGTTGGCACCTACAAAGCAAAGCTACCACTCCCAGCAGCAAAGCTTGACCAGTCATGAAGCTTCCCCTCTGCAGATAGGGGTCAGGGGCTTGAACCTGGGTCCTTAAGCATGGTTACAACTGTGCTCTATGGGTGAACCATAACATGGGCCCATATTGAAATTTTATTTTATTTTTAAATATTTTATTTATTTATTAATGAGAAAGATAGAAGGACAGAAAGAACCAGACATTACTCTGGTACATGTGCTGCCAGGGATTGAACTCAGGACGTCATGCTTGAGAGCACAATGCTTTATCCTGGACCACTGTGTCTAAATTTTATCACAGTCCAAAATCACATGTGAGACCAGGTACACATAGATATCCCCTGGCTGACAGGAATGCAGCAGAGTCACAGCCCGCTAGTTTTAGGACAAGAGAAGTGGGGCCAGAGTTCGCTGTGGCTTTGACACTAACTGACGTGTGAATGTCAAAAGGACATTAAATATCCCACTTTACTCAACTTTGCCTCTAAGTTCTGTGGGTCTACAAAACAGCTGAACTAGCTCTTTAAATATAACATTTTAGTGGGGCTGGGTGGTAGTGCAGCACGTTAAGCGCACATGGTTCAAAGCTCAAGAACCAGCCTAAGGATGCCAGTTTGAGCCTGAGTCTCCCCAACTGCAGGGGAGTCGCTTCACAAGCGGTGAAGCAGGTCTGCAGGTGTCTATCTTTCTCTCCCCCTCTCTGTCTTCCCCTCCTTTCTCCATTTCTCTCTGTCCTATCCAACAACAATAACAACAATGGCAACAATAACAACAACAAAGTAACAACAACGATGAAGAAGGTCAACAAAATGGGAAAAATGGCCTCCAGGAGCAGTGAATTCAGAGTGCAGGCACCGAACCCAGTGATAACCCTGAAGGCAAAAAAAAAAAAAAAAGATAAATAAATAACACTTTATTGATGTAGGATTGCACTATGACTTCATATAAGTTTCAGTTGTACCTACTGAAATGCAGCATGTATATGCTACATTAAGTTTACCTCCCAAAAAATTTAATTCTATCCTTTGCTACAGGATAAACTCCTCTTATCCCACCCCCACCCCCCCACCCCACCACACACTTCCCTTCTGGTCTAATTGGTCTAATAGTCTGAAAGACTACTTTTGTTTTGCTTAGTCTATTCAGTTGTTTGATTTCTAGGATGCATAACTATTTATTTTACCTTTCAATAAAACAGTTTATCCAATTCCAATTTTCCCCTACCCCTTTTAGAATATATATATATATATATATATATATATATATATATATATATATATATATACTGGTTGACATCTGGATTTCCTACAATATACAACATTATTACTTTTTTAAATTTACTTAGGATATTGACAGAAATTAAGAGAGAAGGTGGAGGGAAGAAGGGAGGGAGTGAGGAAGGGTGGAAGGATGAGAGAGAGGGAGGGTGAGAGGGTGAGAAAGAGAGAGGGAGAGGGAGGGTGGGAAGAAGAAAGGATGAAAGAAACGCACAGAGAGAGAGAGAGAACTGCAGCACTGCTTTGCTGCTGGCAAGGCTTCTCCCCTTGCAGGTCTGAGGGCTTGAACCCAGGTCCTTGCACATTGTACGCTGTGCATGTGCGCTCAGTCAGATGCACCACCACCTAACCCCCCCCATAATTAATCTTTAATGATCTTTATATAAAATAAAACTACCCTTGAGCAAGTTCTTCCTTGCCAGTAATTGGGCCTTCAAGTCCAATGCTGTCAGTTTATGATATAATGTGCTTACAAACAACCACAGAGAGCTTCACTCTTAATTTTATTTTTTTCTAAGCTCCACTCTTATTAAGTCATGATTCTTCCCGCTGAAAAGCAAACAATGGGGAGTTCATTGATTTCTTTTTCATAGCCTAAATCACTCCTGTGGAGAAGATAAGATGATTTGAAAGGTTGTTAGGAACTAATTGGTCCACAGTAACATTTTGGAACTTGTTTGTAAGCCCTACATGCACATAATAAATATGTTTGCCAACTTAATAAAAACACACGAGGGGATTTAGTTGTTTTTTTTTAAATATGAAGATAATTCATAAGTAATTTCCCAAATGTCAGAACTTTTTTTCTACTTTATTTTTATTTTTTTTAATTTCTTTATTGGGGGATTAATGATTTACAGTGGACAATAAAATACAATAGTTTGTACATGTATACATTATCACATACCAATACAATCCCCACTTGGTCCTTCTCTGCCATCATGTTCCAGGACCTGAACCCTCCCCCCCACCATCCCACCCCAGAGTTTTTTATTTTGGTACAATATTTTTTCTGCTTTATTAAAGCCACTCACATAAAACTTTTATTTTTAATGTTAACAGGTTTATTTCAACAGTTGTTTTTTGTTCCATAATTGTAGTCCTGAGAAACACAGGTAAAAATAAAACAATAATATAAACCTAGTTAGTTTTATTTTGCTTTATTCCATGAAGAAAGAGCGGCTTAAGTTAATTTTTAAGATTCTGAATTTACCCAGGGGCCAAGTCAAGGAATCCTCTGGGATTCCCACATAGATATGATGGGTCTAGACCTCTAATAGATCCCTCTCTCCACTTTCACTGGTCATCTCCATCAGGAACAACATAGTGGACCCCTTTGTAGGCCCCTACAGGGCCTTGCCCTCAATGTGGATGAAACAACGGTAGGGAATGTTCCATTCTATGAAGGAAGGTTAGACCAAAATACTCTACCACCCGAGGAAGATGAGTCCAGCAATAGGTGCAGCCTAGAATGTTCATAGCCAGAACCACAGAATTCAAGCTCAGACCTACAGGGATGCAAAAGTTACACAGGCTCCTGCACTGTATATAGGCCTCAGATCAAACCAATGGGGTTTATAGTTAACAATATTTATATACTTTTCCCATATTTGGGAGCTACTCTCTTCCCTGATCCAGATTTCTAGTCTTATTTCCAACTCTGACACCATCTCCCCAGACAAAACATTTAGCCCACCTGCATGTTAGCTGTCAGGCTCAGACAAAAGTTAGTAAAGTCATGGGCCCCTTGGAATACAACTAAAATAGACCTACTAACTTTTTCCAAAATGGAGACCCTAAATACTATATTCTTGTGTCTGATTATTAAACAATTTGTTCTTCTTTATATCTTAATACTTTTTCAGACACTAAGTTGCAGATGTGACCATGATGCCAACCTGACTTCACTGCACACATAAGCTCACCAATGTGTCCTGGAATCCCACCTCTCCAGATTCCTGGCCCACTAGGGAAAGATAAAAACAGACTGGGAATATGCCAGCACCCATGTCCAGTGTAAAAGCAATTATAGAAGCCAAACCTTCCATCTTCCGCACCCCTTAATGATTCTGGGTCCATGCTCCCAAATAGATAAAGAAGAAGAAAGCTTTTAATGGATGGGATGGGACACAGAGCTCTGGTGATGGGAATTGTAAGGAATTGTGTTCCTCTTATCCTATGGTCTTGATATTTTTTATCTTATAGATAATTTTTTTTTTAAGTTTCTGAATTTAGTTCCACCTAACATATAAAGAGTTTCCTGGTTCAAAATCAGATCACTGTCATCACCATCCCACAGTATGACTTGTGCTGTACTGGAGATCTGGGGGGGAGCAATATACCCTGCCATCTAAAGTGAGGGTCTTGTTAGTTCTCCACCTAATAATACTTTAAGATTACCTGGGAATCTTTTTGCAAATGTGGCATAGCAAAAGAGCACAGGACTTGCAAGCATGAGGTCCTGAGTTCAAGTCCTACCACCACTACCAGTGTGTGTGTGTGTGTGTGTGTGTGTGTGTGTGTGTGTGTGTGTGTGTGTGTTTAACTGGTGCCAGAGAGAGAGCTCCCCAGGTAGGGTGCCTGTCTACCAGGGGTGTGGGCCCTAATTCAAATCTCAGCACTGCATGGGAGGGTCTCTCCCTCTCCCTCTTTCTTCCTCTCTATCTTCCAGTCCGAAAGGGAAGAAAAAAAAAAAATCAACCTGGGAGCAGTCCTAGTTCTACAAAAGAGAAAAAAAAAAAAAAAAAGAGGAAGAGAGGGAAATTTAAGTAATTCATGCAAACTGTCCTAGTTATTTTGTCCACAGAGGCCTTGTTGCAATGTGCCTTTCAGGCTCTTGATCTCAGAGGCAAATAACTGAAAAAGGGGGGACCACATATTCTCCAGAAAAAAAAATGCAATGCCCACTCCCCAAGTCAGTCTTTGTTCCTCCAGGTCAGTGGTGTCTAGGAACTGAAGGTTTTCAGGATTCCCTGCAGAGTAAGAGCTGGCCTGGCAACCCTAGGTCCACAGCCTGTGATCATCAACTTCTGTGACATTTAGAGTGGGTACCTTATTTCTGTGGCAGGTGGTTTTTTTGAGGGGGGAAGCTGAGGGGAGGGAGATCCATGCTTTAAAAACATAAAAATAGATCACCAGGTGGTAAGGCAAGGACCAGAGAGATTCTCATCGGGTTTATTTTTTTTAAATCATTTATCTTCACCCAATCCATTACCCTAATAACATAAGCTACACACACACACACACACACACACACACACACACACACACACACACACACTTTTCTTTTTATTATACAGCACATAAACATCACTGAGTAACTGGGCATTCATCACAGTCTATTTGGGACATTGTGACTGGAAATATTATTCCAAATCACTTTGCTGAAGATCTGAAAGCTCATTTTTAATCTAAAAATGGGAGAAAGATAAAAGAAACTGGAAATTTCTTTTAAGCAAGGCTTGCATATATAATCAGAACAGATGTGCTATGAAGTATTCTGAGTAGTTAATATATTTCAGGCTTGAAGTCTAAGCAATTTTAGCCACACAGCAATAACCTGTAACCAAGACTTTCCTCCTCCAACGTTTTTCTAGAGTAAGGATGCCACACTTACTCTAGTGTAGGCAATGGACAGACATCCTGAAGGAGAAAGGATGATGAAGTTAACTGCATTACAAAATACCTATACAAACCATGGGCAAAACTCAAAAGAGGCCACTGATTAGGAAACATTTAACAGAGAGACATTGAGAAAAAGAGAGAGAGAGTAGCGCAGGGTTATGAAAGAGGAAGTAGAGTGGCTGGGCAGTGGCACACTGGTAGAGCACACATGCTACCATGCCCAGAGACCCAGTTTCAAGCCCTAGGTTCCCACCTGCAGAGAAAGCTTCACAAGCAGTGAAGCAGGTCTACAGGTGTCTCTCCCTTTCTCTCTCCCTCTCTGTTTTGTTTTGTTTTGTTTTGTTTTGTTTTGTTTTGTTTTGTTTTTGCCAGAGCACCACTTAGCTTTAGCTTATGGTGGTGCAGGAGATTGAATCTGAGACTTTGGAGCCTCAGGCAAGAGAACCATTATGCTATCTACCCCTGGTCTACCCACTCCCCCCCCCATCTCTATCTCTATCTCTTGCTCCCCTTTCAATTTCTGTCTGTCCTAACAGGAAAATTAGAAAGGAAAAAGGAAAAAATAATGGCCAACAGGTATGGTAGGTTCATAGTGTAGGCATCAAGTCCCACTGATAACACTAGTGGCAACAGAATAAAATTAATATTCTAATAATAACCATAAGGAAAGGGAGAGAGAGAGGAGGAAGGAGGAAGGAACTAGCAGAACTGATAAGACCTATAACAAATAATCCTTCCCCTTTTCCTGAGTGATATAAGAGCTCAGAAGACACACCACCTCAAAAAACCAGCAACAGACTCTGAATCATTGAAAATTTTATGGGATAGGCAAAATAGCTCACTTGGATAGCACACTTGCTTTTCCATATACACAACCCAGCTTCAAGCCCAGCCCCTACTGTGCTGAAGGAAGTTTGGTGGTGTGTCTCTGTCTAGCTGAAAAAATTTCCCTGGAGCAGTGACGCTCCAGAAATAAGAAAGTGTGTGTGTGTGTGTGTGTGTGTGTGTGTGTGTGTGTGTGTGTGTGTGTGTGTGTGTGTGTGTGTGTGTGTGTGTGTGTACGCACGCGCACGCGCACACGTGGGGGGTTGGGAGGCAGTTGAGGGCGAAAGAGAAAGAGAAGAAGAAGGAAAAAGAGAAGAAGAAAGAAGGAAAGAAGGGAAGAAGGGAGGAAGGGAAGAAAAAGAAAGAGGGGCCAGGTGGTGGCACACCTGGTTGAGCACACATGTTACAATACACAAGGACCATGGTTCTAGCCCCTGGTCCCTACAGAGGGAACGCTTCACAAGTGGTGAAGCAGGGCTGCAGGTGTTTCTCGGTCTCTCTCCCTCTCACCCTCCTCCCTCTTTATTTCTACCTGTCTCTACCTAATAAATAAATAAAGATAATTTTAAAATTAAGGGAGAGAGAGAGAGAGAGATATTAATTCTATGTCAGAGAAATGAAACTGCTTCCAAATGCTGAAGGAGCATAGAGGTTTTTCTGTTTGTTCTTTTTTTTTTTTTTCGGTCTTAAGCAATGTGACCTACTTGAGGGATATTAATTCCTGTTCATGCACAGATGAATCCAAACACAGTCCTCTAATTCCAGGCTCTTGTGTCTATAGCTGCTGGCTGATAGAACTGAGATATCCAGCAAGAATCTTAAAAGTATTCCTCTCGGGAGTCGGGTTGTAGCTCAGTGGGTTAAGCGCAGGTGGTGCAAAGCACAAGGACCAGCATAAGGATCCCAGTTCGAGCCCCCGGTTCCCCACCTGCAGGGGCGTCGCTTCATAAGTGGTGAAGCAGGTCTACAGGTGTCTATCTTTCTCTCCCCCTCTGTTTCCCCCTCCTCTCTCCATTTCTTTCTGTCCTAGCCAACAACAATGACATCAATAACTACAACAATAAAACAAGAAAAGCAACAAAAGGGAATAAATAAATATTAAAATAAAAAGAATTGCTTATTTAAAAAAGTGTTCCTCTCCCAACCCCTCTATCACAATAAATAGCCCCACCACTTCCTTGCTGTTAAAGCTCAAAGTCATGAAAGTATGGGTTTCTTTTCATTATCCTTCAAAGTCCTGGCTCTTTACTTAAAACTCAACCTGAATCCACCATTTCTCTCCATCAAGATGGTGTCCTGCTCCAAACTCTATTCTCATCTCTCTCCAGATGGTCTGAGCATAACTATTGGCCCCCTGGCTACCCCCATAATGATTCTCCATGTCACAGTTAAAATGGTATTAAAATGGTATTTTTTAAGGGTCAATTAGAAGTTTAAAAACAATGTAACAGGAAGACTAATTCATCCTGAGCTCCACCCTATTGGCCAATTAACTCATTAAATCCCTCATCATATTGATCTTCACCTCTGTATAGCTCCTGGAATACTCAGTCTTCCTCCTCAGAGCGCTTCCCCCCCCCCCCCAGGCTTTTGTATAGCTGATCCCTAGTACATATTTAGGCTTAAGCTTGAAGACTCAGGTCCTGACCAATCAACCTCAAGATCTCTCAGTTGTCCGTTACTTTTTTTTTAAGGTGAGAGACAGAGAGGCAGAGAGAGTAAAAGAGATCACAACACTAACGCCTCCTTCAATGTAGTGGAGACGTGCACATGGCAAGGTAGCACAGGAACCAAGGGAGCTGTTTCACTGGCTTCCAGAGCTGTCTGTTACTATTGGACATTTTCTTCTTTATTTTCTGCTACTGCCCCCTAAAATGGAACCTCTGTGAGAATGGGAATGCTTGTCCCTAATCATGGTCTGATTGTGAGAAAATTCATGCATGGCCATAATTTTAGAAGAAATTCACTCACAAGTCATCACAATAAGCAAATGAATCACATGATTTCTGGAGTATTTTTGTGCACTGGATTAATGGGTTTGTGAGTCCCAATGAACAGATCTAAAAGAGATAGCAAATCTGGTCTATTGCCACAAAATAATAATAACAAAGAGTAAAAGCTGAGGATTGATTTTGTATTCACCTCAGAACAGTGATTAATGTAAGAGTCAATACAAATGATGAAAAAATGACTATTAACTGAAATGGCAATCAATGTGTTGTCCCTGGTGCTTTATTAGATCTTTCAGAGTGGAGGGGAATCACCCAGCTGCTGGGGCACTGACCCAATCGAAATCTTTTATTCCTGCAGAGTTTGAAGTTCAATATAGGTGAACCTCCTAAGGAAGTCTTTGGCAGTAAGTAGGTGATACTTGACCAGCAAATAAATGAGGCAGGGTAGTGTAAGCCCTTTTGACTTGGGGAGGATTCAGCCTCCTTTGGTATCTACCATCTGTGTTTGTTTTCTTCCGACTATGGCATTGTGGTGACACACAAAAGTGAGGCACTCATATGTGCACGTGTCCATAAGTTAGGGGAACATATATACCTTAAAGTAAACATGCACAATAGTTTGCAGTGACTTGATAAGTGCAGTAAGCAAGTAGAAAGACCTAAATAATAATTTTTAAAAAAGACACCATAAAGTATTTAGTCAAATAGTTTCTACTAACAAGAACAGAAGGGAAAACAAAAAGCAGAACTTGGACTGGAGTTGGTGTACTGCACCAAAGTGAAAGACTGTGGGGTAGGTGAGGAGAGATTCAGGTCTAGAACATGATGGCAGAGGAAGACCTAGTGGAGGTTGTGTTGTTATGTGGAAAATACAAATGTTACACATTTACAAACTGTTGCATTTTACTGTTGGCTATAAACCATTAATCCCCTAATAAAGAAATTTAAAATAAATAAAATATTTTCTACTAAGACCAAGATACCTTCATCATACACTTCCTATTTCACTTCCCTCAATCACTCTAAGACTAATGTTGTCAGAAAAAATAAGGACTAAAAAAGCTGAATAAGGACAAGAGATAGGCATACTTCAGTGATGGCTCTCTTGGTCACCACCAGGCCACCCCATCATCCAGGGCCCTATTCAGGGAATCCTGGGATTCCTACATAGATATGATGGGCCTAGTCCTCTAACAGATCCCTCTCTCTACTATTGCTGGTCATCTCCATTGGGAACAGCATTGTGGATCCGCTTGTGGGCCTCTACAGGACCTTGCACTCAATGTGGATCAACAATGGTGGGAACTGCCCCACTCTCCAAAGAGAAACTGGGTCACCATCTGCCACTTGAGGAAGACTGGTTCTGAAATGAGTGCAGCCTAGAATGTTCCTAGCTATAACTACAGAATATGACATCAGACCCACAGGAATACAGAGGTTACACAGGCTCCTGTGACAAATATGGGCCCCAGGTAAGATTGATGGGGTTCACAATTAATGATATTTATGTACTTTTCCCATATTTGGGAGCTACTCTCTTCACTAGTCCAGCTTTCTGGTCTTATTTCCAACTCCGACACCATCTCCCCAGACAATACCTTTAGCCCACTTCCATGTTAGCTATCAGGCTCAGACTAAAATTAGTAAAGTCATGGGACTCTGGAAATACACCTAAAACAGACCTACTAACTTTTTCCAAAATGGAGGGAGATCCCAAATCTCATCTGCCATATTCTTACCTTTAGGTTCCTGATTATTAAAGCTTTTTTTTTCTGCTTTATATCTTAATGCTTTTCAGCCATCAAGTTGCAGATGCTACCATGATGCCAACCTGACTTCCCTAGGCAGAGGACCTCATGAATGTACCCTGGAACTCCACCTCCCAGATCCTGCCGCACTAGGGAAAGATAGAAATAGGCTGTGAGTATGGATCAAGCTGCCAATGCCCATATCCAGTGGAGAAGCAATTACAGAAGCCAGACTTTCCACTTTCTACACCCCATAATGATCCTGAGTGCATAAGCCCCGAAGAATAAAGAATAAGAAAGCTTCCAATGGAGGGGATGGAATACAGAACTCTGGTGGTAGAATTGTGTGGAACTATACCCCTCTTATCCAATGGACTTGTCAATCATAATTAAATCAATTTAAAAAAAAAGTAAGACACTTTACATCACACTGGTAGACTGTACCTCATGGGGACAGGATAAAAGATTGGAAGACTTTATGCCAAAACATCAACTTCAGATCTCTCTCTGGATTCAAGGGTTAAAGATGACTCAGTCTTCTTCATTCTCCCCTATAATATCCTTTTTCTAAAATTATCTTAATTTATTTATTAGATAGAGACAGCCAGAAATCAAGAGGGAAGGGGGGGATAGATAGGAAGAGAGACAGAGAGTCACCTGCAGCACTCCTTCACCACTCGTGAAGCTTTCCCCATGCAGGTGGGGGCTGGGGACTCAAACCTGGGTCCTTGCGCATTGTAACATGTGCACTCAACCAGGTGCAACACCATCCAGCCTCTACTGTCCTTTTTTAAAAGCTGACAAGCAATAATTTAAATTTTTAAAAAAACACATTTTTAGACAAATATGCTATTTTGCTGCATCCAGCATTTTTATATAAAATATAAAATTACCTTATAGAGTACTCTGTCCAGATGGGTCATGCAAAAATTTTTGGTCATTCAACACACTCACAAAACACAACTGGCCAGTCATAACATAAGACATCCAGAGAAGGGGTAGGAGAGAGGGCTCTGTGAGCCAACTTTTGTAGGTTCTGCCATGTCATATTATGGATCCTGGGATGTATCCTGTGGCTAGTCCTCTTGTATTTCTTGTTCTTCAGGGATAACAGTGCCATCATGAGGGTATTGTCAGACATGGCGGGCAGGAACCCAGACAGGTTTAGAGTAATTATGTGGGAAAATGCATGCAAAAACTCTTCCCATGGTCAATAGAGGGTCAGGCCCTTTCCAGATTTTATCAAGTGGGTCTTTCCATTTGACCTTAATAGATGGGAGAGTAGATGGTGTTTGCCAGTAAAGAATAATAGGAGGTAAGTCCGAGTTATTGTAAATATTAAAGAGATTCAACGTAGTTAAGGCTTTTGCTAGCTGGATATTGGTGGGGTACATTCCTCCTTTATCTTTATTTAATTGAGCCTTAAGGGTTTGATGGGCCCTCTCAACAATGCCTTGTCCCTGTGGATTATAGGGAATGCCTGTGGTATGAGTAATGTTCCAGAGGGAACAAAAATCTTTAAATTGTTTGCTGGTAAATGCAGGTCCTTTGTCAGTTTTCAGTTGAAGATGTAAGCCCATCACAGCAAAACAGGAGAGCATATGGCTTATAAGCTTTTTAGAGCTTTCTCCTGTCTGAGCTGTTGCCCACATAAATTTAGAAAAGGTATCAATTGAGACAAACACATATTTTCGTTTGCCAAAGTTTGGTATGTGGGTGACATCAATTTGCCAAATAGCATTAGCTTTTAAGCCTTGGGGGTTAACACCAAGAGTCTGAATAGCAGGTGTTTTTATGAGACTTGCACAGGAAGAGCTTGTAGCTAGGATATGTTTTAACTGTGGTAAAGGAACATCAGGAAATTGAGCTCGAAGGCCTTTAAGATTAACATGGGTTAGAGAATGGAAATCAACAGGATCAGAGACAGAGACTAGGAGAGCTCCTGTGGAGGCAAGGCGGTCAGCTGCAGCATTCCCTTCAGACAGGGAACCAGGAAGAGGGCTGTGGCAACGAAGGTGCTGAATATATAGTGGTTAGGTTCAAGAAGAGAGCATAGAGGCGATTTGAATCAAGAGAGGGGAAAGTGGGTTGTCATCAATTTTCACATAGGAATGAGCAAGCCATTGAAGTAAGTTAACAGTATACACACTGTCAGAAAAAAGGTTGAAGGATTCTGATACAGGTTTTAATGCAAGGAAAACAGCATAAAGTTCTTTGTACTGAGGGGAATTCTCAGGAAGCTCAGTAAAGAGAGGTTTAGGAGGTTGTTTGTCTGGGTAATATATAAGGGCAGCAGCTCCCCTTTTTCCACCATCAGTGAAGACTGTAGGAGCAGAAGGAATGGGATCTCAAGAGAAAAGTTTAGGTGCTAGTAGAGGCAAAAGAGGTAAAGAAGCTATCAATTTACTAGAAGGAAAATGGTTATCTATTTGTCCTGGAAACCCCATTAAGCTTACAGCAAAGTGGGTATGATGGCGTATGAGCCACTCTGTATCTGTGAGAAAAAAGGGCAGAATAATTAAATCCGGTTCTTTCCCTAAGACCTACACAGACCTATTTCTTCCTTGGCGAACCATGAATGCTAATGAGTCTATCTCAGTGAGGAGTCTTGGAGCTCCACCTACTGGCTCAAGTGAAGCCACTCAAGTACCCCATGGTTCTGCCACAATGCCCCTACTACTGTGGGGGTGTAGTTAAAGATTAGAAGGTTTACCAGAGAGGAGGGGGAGAATCGAACAAGGTACATATCCTGGAGGGCCTGGTTAACCCTTTCCAGTGCCGAAGAGACCTCGGGAATTAACCTATGTTTTAAGGAGGGCTGTTTGTTTCCTTTTAACAGGTCAAACAGTGGTTGGAGGCAGCTTGTAGGCAGATAAATGTACTGCCTAAGCCAATTTAAATTTCCGAGAAAACTTCGTAAAGAAGCAAGAGTGAGGTTAGAAGGAAAAGTAACACTAGGTTTTAAGGGACGAATTTGCATTAGAGAAATCTCTGAACCTAAAAAAGATATTGGAGGAATTAGCTGTATCTTCTCAGGAGCCACATTAAGGCCGCTTTTCTTTAATGCAGGAATGAGAAAATCACGTAGGGCACAGAGAACTGTATCTGATTTTCCCCATATTAATACATCATCCATGTAATGAAAAACATTAAGGTCCTTATGGATATATGGAAAAAGGGCATATTTAACAGCCTCTTGACAAATTGTCATGCCCTGGGGTAGCCCCACCCATTCAAATCTATCGACAGGGCTGGCGTTATTAATAGAAGGAACAGAAAAGGCAAAATGTTTACAATCTTGTGGATGCAAGGGAATAGAGAAGAAACAATCTTGTATATCAATAGCTATGATTGGAATTTCCATGGGCATTGCAGAAGCAAGAGGCCAACCCCTTTGGGAGGAGCCCCAGACCTGCATGGTTTTATTTATCACACGGAGATATTACAGGAGGTGCCATTTTCCTGGGCGCTTTTTTATCACAAAGACAGGAGTATTCTATGGGCTTTGAGAATGGCGAATGTGTCCCAAGGACAACTGCTCTTGGATGAGCTCCTTTAAAATTTCTAGCTTATCCCTAGGTAAAGGCCATTGTTCCACCCAGACAGGCTCATTAGAAAGCCAGCCTAAGAGGGGAGTTTGGCTATGAACAGTGGCACTTAGTATTGGGGGTGCTGATTAGATCTGGTCTTGCAGGAGCGGGTGTTACACTCTGCAGAGGCATCTGTGGATATCCTAACATCAAGACATTCCAGAAGATCTCTGCCCAGTAGGTTGGTGCTAATATCAGCTACCAGAGGGCGAAAGTGTCCAGTAGAACCTTCCGGGTCTTCCCACATGAGCGAATCTCATGTGAGAAATGATTGGGTCACCCCTCGAACCCCGTGTATATGGGGTCCCGGGAGGAGTTCCCAATTTTGGGGAACCTCTGCTTGCCTTAAAATCGTCTTTTCTGCCCCTGTGTCAATCAAAAATTTAAAAGGAATATTGCCAATCCTTACTGTCGTAGTAGGGTGACTGCGTTCTAAAACAGGAGTGGTCCACAAAACCTCAGGCCCTGAATTTGTACCATTCAGGGGCGTGCCATCTTTATGAAATTTGGACCAGCAATCTCTCTTCCAATGAAACCCTTATTGACATCTAGGACAAGGTGTTCGTGGCTTCTGGCTCCCTGACTGAAAGCGGAGTTGCCCTGACTGGAGGCGTGGTTGCCCTGACTGGAGGCGGGGTTGCCCTGACTGGAAGCGTCGTCGCAGCTTATCTGGACATTGGTTATGCTAGTGCCCTTGGCGACCGCACTGAAAGCAGGCCCCATTTTGATTACGTGGGGTAACTGCATAAACCTGTGTCATAGCAGGTGCCCCATAATTGCCTGATGTAAGTTCCTGTGTCGCTAAAATCCAATTATCTGGGTGTAGGTGTTTAAGACTAAGGCATGCCTGACAGAATTGTGGTATCATGCCATCCCAGACAATAGAACGCAGGAGGAAAGAGAGGATTTCAGGATTATAAACCTTTCTCTCTAAGGTTTGCCTCACCCTTGAGATGAAGTTCACTAAGGATTCATCAGTGTTTTGGTGAAGAGAGTTAATAGGAACTGAGGCCTCTACTGTGGTTGGGGTTAACCTTTCCCATGCTTGTGTTGCGCAGATGCGTACCTGTTCAAAATAACCGGTTGGAAACTTGGCTTCTGCATGCTGAGTTCCAATTTCAAACTCTCCTACTCCAAACAATGCATCAAAATTCCATGCTATCTGTTTGTTACTATTTTCCTGCAATTGTCTAGAGGATTCATCGTGGAAGCATGCCTTCCATTGTAGATAGAGGGGGTCTGGTAATGCAGCACAAACCAGGTCTTTCCAGTCCCGGGGTGTATTTAGATGCTGGTAAAAACTCCTTAAAATGGACTTGGTCCATGGAGTGTGAATTCCGTCCTCCTTCACAGCTTGTCTGAGTTCCCTGAGCTGTTTGGAGGAGCATGGGTGCCACACCTGAGGGTTTTGTCTATTGGGGGCCACATTTACCGGGAAGGGGTGGACTTGGTCTGATGATGTGGGGGAAAGAGTTACAGAAGAGAAGGCTGCTGTGGTGGCTACAGGGGAAACTGAGCACATATCTACGGGGACAGAACTCTTGGGACAGACTCCAAAAATTTTTTTCTCTCTTTTGATTTTATATATAAGTTTTGGTATATATGTAAGTGTTTAGTCTTAAACTGTGTGAGTAATGACAGATATAAATTTGTTTTTTTTAAATGATATGTTTTTATAACAAAAGTTTTTTTTTTCTCCTGTGTGTTATAACTAAATGTTTATATGTATGTTTCAAGTTTGGTAAAACATTAACTTAATGGTTAAAAGTGTAACCTTGAAGCTATATCACTACCCGGAAAGGTAAAGTTAATTTGCTAAAGTTACTAACTATTTAAGGTAAAGTCTAAAAATTTAACGTGACAATATATCCCTAAAACTAAAATGCAAATTCTGTATGCAGGACGCTTTTGGAGGGCCCCCAAAAGTGCCCTGTAAACTATCTTGTGGAAATTAATCCACAACAGATCTGGCATCAATCTGGCACTGCAAATGTTAAAACCATTGTCACTAACATACGTTAACTCTCTAAGTAACCTGAGTCTGTTTATAATCCAAAGTAAAAATGATTAAAAATCAATATATATTTTAACTATAATTGGTCTAAAGATCCTGCTGTAGAGATTGCTACAGGAGTTTACATTAGATGACCTTTTAACAAAATCATAAAGATATTCAAACCAATTATAATCATCGAGGTATCAATTATAGTAAACCTCTAACTTGTTACAAGTTTTATTTTTCTTCACAAGTAAGTGAATATAGCTATCACGCCTTCATATGAAGAATCATCTGTTCATATGGTAAGGTATTAAACTATAAAAAGTTCCTCCATACACAACCTATGTAAATTAACAACATTCACATATTCTTGTAAACTTAACTGGGGTATCTTGTCTTGCCACCATAAGCCATGCCTTTGTCAGCCAACAATTTAAAGATGTTTCCCTTTATAACCTCACCCATGCCACGGACATCCTTTACTACCCCCAAAGACAAATGGCTGTTCCCCTAGACATCACATCCACTGACTGCTTCCCTTAGACTTGCAATATGATCCTACCTCTTCATACCAATGGATACACCCCCTCTTCCTTACCTGTCTACCCTTAGTTGTGGGACCCTAGCTTGTTTTACTTCTTCTGCTCACAATAGGTCCTATAATTTTTTATAACATTTTAATTTATTTATTAATGAGAAAGAGAGAAGGAGAGAGAAAGAACCAGATATCTTTCTGGTACACATGCTGCCAGGGATCAAACTTGGGACCTCACGCTTGAGAGTCTAGTGCTTTATCCACTGCACCACCTCCCAGACCACGGTCCTATAATTTTTAATAAGCTCATGGCCTTTTTGCAACAACAGATTGATGCCATAAAGATGCAACCTATACAAACTCACTATCATAGGCTGGACATGGCAGAATATTGAGTTGCTGTGGAGGATTTGCCCCCCTCCATCCGAACGTCCACCATGTAGAGGACTGGCTAGCCAATGACGGGTAAAAGGGAAACTAGCACTATCCAATCAACCTAAGACAGGGCACCTGGTACTACTGGGCAAAAATGACCAGGTGTTCCAATGACGGGTAAGATGGAAGGCTAATCCCCAACCTAAGACAGGCACAGTCCGCGCTGCCACAAAACAAAGTCCACCAAACATCAAAACATGATATAAGAAAGGGGGACATGTGGGGAGGCACATGTGCCCTCAAGGTTGCTATAGGCATGGCCATAGAGTTTATGTTAAAAGATAGTTCCTGGGAATCGGGCGGTGGCGCAGCAGGTTTAGTGCAGGTGGCGCTAAGTGCAAGAACTGGCTTGAGGATCCCAGTTTGAGCCCCTGGCTCCTCACCTGCAGAGGAATCGCTTCACAGGCGGTGAAGCAGGTGTGCAGGTGTCTCTTTCTCTCCTCTTCTCTGTCTTCCCCTCCTCTCTCCATTTCTCTTTGTTCTATCCAACAACCACAATATCAGTAACAACAACAATATAATTACAACAATAAAGCAACTAGGGCAACAAAAGGCAAATACCAAAAAAAAAAAAAAAAAAAAAGATCCCGCTTCCCTACACCTTACAGTCCTTGTTAAAAGATAAGTTCTTTTTCCCCATGAATTACTCAGGACCTTCCAGATAACGGCTGACTACCATGAAAAATAATATAAAATAATAATAATAAATGAATAGGAAAGATACATCCCCCAATACTCAGTTGGCTAAAGCACCAACCTCTTTTTCTATAAAGCATTCAAATCAGATGCCCTGCTAACCACGAGAAGCAGATTGTTTGTGTTTCTTCCACAGGAATCCCGGAAAAAACCATTTGGACCCCTGAACACCCTGACATCACCCACTAGATGGCACGACTAAAGTGGCACACACCCCAAAACCCTAGATGTCACCTGACGCGATCTGAAGAACCTGATTCACAGACTCCAAGGACAGACCTTTTTTACTGCCTGTCTGCCTTTCCTGCTTCTGCTTTGACCTGTCATGTTTTGGCGGTTCCAGCTCACTCTCTACAGAAAAGCAGAATTCCAGAGGCTGACCTTCCTCATGCAGCATTTCATCCCCTGCCATTTCTCCCCCTAGTCGCCTACTTTGGACTGAGACTTCTATCGGACTTGCTGGTATACCCTTTGGACACTTTAGACAATTTTACAGCAGCTTCCTTCACATTGCTGGTTTTTCATAGACTGACCCTGAGTAGTTCATAGACTTTACACACTGTTGCCCTGGGAATTAGATAAAAGGAAAGGGGGAGATGCTGGGAAATTGTGCAGATTCAGTCACATCTGCCATGTTGTCCCCTCAGGCTACTGCTAGTTCTCACGAGAGTTGGGACATTCTCAGAGTGCCTGTTCCACCATGTTGTGCCCACAGGGCATTGTCTATATCCCCGCGATATTTGGAGTGCTTTGGTCACTCCTCCCCCTTCCCATTCTCGCTAAAGCTACTCCTATAAAAGCCCTTCTTCTTCCGCACCTCTCTCTCTTGCCAGCGCTTCACTTGGGTGTTCAGACACAGGAAAGGTTACTGCATGAGGTGGCCATTTTCGCTACCTCCACGTGGCCCAACCTGCTTCTCTAGTACCCAACTCTGAGGTGCCAGCGCAAATAAAGATTTGTGTTCCCTCTTCACTCCAGACCTTCTTTCTCTCTTCTCTGCGGCCCACACAACAACAGCAGGTAGGGGCTGGGGACTCAAACCTGGGTCCTTGTGCATTGTAACATGTGCACTCAACCAGGTGCACCACCATCCAGCCATACTGTCCTTTTTTTAAAGCTAACAAGCAATAATTTAAATTTTTTAAAAAACACATTTTTAGACAATTATGCTATTTCCCCAGATGGAATAAGAATTGAAAATTTAAAGAGGAAATGAAAATGCTTTAATATGATGTAGGAAAATTTTCCAATTTAGAACATCTTTATCATTGATACTACAAAAACTACTTCTATTTTGTAAGAGGGAAATGTTTAAGTTATTTCCCCGGACTGTGTAGAGATTCCTTAAGCAAATGAAAATGGAATTAGGTTATGTCCTAGGAATACCACTCTTAGCCATTTAACCAAAAACAATGAAACACAAATTCAAAGGGAAATATGGACTCCTGTGCTCAGAGCTGCATTATTCACATTAGGTAAAGAGTAGAAGCAGCCTAAATGCCCAATGACAGATGACTGAGTAAAGATATTATGGGACTTCTCTGGGCAGATGACCTCACCAATGTGTCCTGAACCGTCACATTTCCACAGCTCTGGCTCACTAGGGAAAGATAGAAATAGGCTGGGGGTATGAGTAGACCTGTCAATGCCTAGTTCAACCGAGAAGCAAGTACAGAAGCCAAAACTCCTACCTTCTGCTCCCCCTAAACAACCTTGAGCCATACTGCCAGCAGGGAAGATGTGATAGGATGAAGAAAAGCGGGTTCTGAACTCCAGCTCCATCAGCAGCCAGAGAGAGAAGGAAAAGGAGAGGGACATATGGAGGTAGTTATATTGTCATGAGTGGCTTGGAGGGGAAGAGAGGATTGAATCAGAAAAAATGGGGGGATGGCTATTATGTATAAATGTGGACAGATAGTTGGAGAGATGATGGTTGGCCCATGTCTACAACCTTAGAGGAACTGTGGTGGATTGCAGTGAGGAGACTGAAGATTCAGAACTCTGATGGTGGGAACGGTGTGGATTCAAACGCCTTTTGACATGTAATTCTTTAATATAAAAAAAAATTTTAATGACATTATGGGATGTAGTCTCCATGGAATACTACTCTGCAATCAGAAAAGATAGTATTGTGTCCTTTTAGACAAAAGGGGATGGAACTGGAGGAGAGTGTGCTTAGCGAAATACATAAAGAGATAAAAGACAGCTACTGAATGGTTTTACCAATGAGTGGAAATTAAAGAAATGATACACATGAACTTGCAAAAAGAGAAGAAAGGAAAAAAAAAAAAAGAAAAAAAGAAGCAAACAAGCTGTCTATAAGACTTTATGAGAACTATGTTGGTTATTGTTGAGAGGTTATGGACACAGAACTTTAGTGGTGGGCGCAGGGTAGAATTATAACCTGCTATCTTATAATCTTGTAAAGCACTATTAATCACAATTTTTTTTTAAAAAGTTTTAAAAAATGACTTAAAAAAAAAAAACCCTATGGGGTGGATCTATTTCCGAACTCTAAAACTGTGAAGCAAATTCATTCTTAAAAAAATCTTATCTTTGGAGGCCTGGTGGTGGTGTACCTGGTTAAATGCACATATTACAATGAGCAAGAACCTGAGTTCAAGGCCCTGGTCCTCACCTATAGGGGAATATCTTCTCAAGTGGTGAAGCAGTGATGCACGTGTTTCTCTGCCTCTCTATCTCCCCGTCTTCTTTTGATTTCTCTCTGTCTTTATATAATAAATAAGTAAATTTTTAAAATCTTATCTTTTGGGGCCAGGAGTTGGTATGCTTGATTGCGCACACATATTACTATGTGCAAGGACCCAGGTCCAAGCCCTGTCCCCGCCTGCAGGGGAGAAGCTTCAAGAGTGATGACACAGTAATACAGGTCTCTCTCTCTCTCTCTCTCTCTGTCTGTTTCTGTCTCTGTCTCTCTCCCTCTTTTTCTCCATTTCTCATTTATATCTCTCAGTTTCTCCCAATTTCTATCAATAAATACATAATTAAAATATATTTTTAAAAGACCCTATCTAGTATAAAACCCTAGGGCTCTTGCTGAATAATAAGGCAGGTCCATTTCTAATGCTGTGAGAAATCTCCAAAATTCAAGGTGAAACTAGGGCTAGGAGTGGTCTTTTTCAGCAAAGCAAGAAAGAGGACTTAAGCTGGGAGAAGTGTGTTTACATCTACCCCAGGGAGATAAATTGTATCGGAATGGTGGCATACTTGTTGAGTGCACATGTTACACAAGGACCTGGGTTCAAGCCACCAGTGCCTCCCTACAGGGAAGATGCTTCATAAGCAGTGAAGCAGAGCTCCAGGTGTATCTATCTATCTAGCTAGCTATCTAGCTATCTATCTCCTCCCCTCTCCATTTCTCTGTGTCCCATTAAATATAAGGGAAAAATTTAATAAAGTAGAAAGAGAAAAAGGAAGAAAGAGAAAAAAGAAAAAATGTATAAAGTAGCTGGTAAGTGACACACCTTATTGAGAGCACACATTGCTAAATTCAAGGACCCAGGTTCAAGCCCCAGTCCCCACTGGCAGGGAGGAAGTTCCACAAGTGGTGATGCAGCACTGCAGGTGTCTCTCTCTGACCTTTTTCCCTCCCAACTTCACTCTGTCCTATCAAAAATAAATAAACAAAATCTTTTTTTAAAAGCATACCTGTGGGAGTCGGGCGGTAGCGCACATGGCACGAAGCACAAGGACCGAGTAAGGATCCTGGTTCGAGCCCCCAGCTCCCCACCTGCAGGAGAGTCACTTCACAGGCAGTGAAGCAGGTTTGCAGGTGTCTCTCTTTCTCTTCCCTTCTCTGTCTTCCCCTCCTCTCTCCATTTCTCTCTGTCCCATCCAACAATGACAACATCAATAACAGCAACCATAACAACAATAAAAAGCAAGGGTGGGAGTCGAGTGGTAGCGCAGCAGGTAAAGGGCATGTGGCACAAAGTGCAAGGACTGGCCTAAGGATCCCAATTTGAGCGCCCACCTCCCCACCTGCAGGGGAGTCACTTCGCAGGTGGTGAAGCAGGTCTGCAGGTGTCTATCTTTATCTCCCTCTCTCTGTCTTCACCTCCTTTCTCCATTTATCTCTGTCCTGTCTAACAACAATGACATCAATAACAACAACAATAATAACTACAACCACAACAAAAAAAAGGGCAGCAAAAGGGAAAATAAATAAAAATTTAAAAAACAAGGACAAAATGGAAAATAAATATTTTTTAAATTATAAAAAAAATAAAAGTATACCTGTATGACAACTGCCCCATAAATCATTGTGTCCCTAATAAAAAGAGCAGGGGAGGAGGAGACATACTGGTTCACAGTTCAGTCACCCTTGCCAGACTTGAAACCATAGCCAAGTATAATATGAGAAGACATGCCAATACTTCTGGAAAATGACACAAGTATAGTATTAGACTAAGAGATGATGCTCAACACATAGTAAATCACAAGCCCCAAAAGATTCACATCAGTGGTTGATAGGTATCAGTCCCCCTCGACAGCACTAGGATAGCTGCCAAAGTCAAGGTATGCTGATTCATCATGATAAACACACTTGTAGCAACAGGGTTTCAGTGCAAAAGCAGGGCACTGAGGTGAAGCAGGAGTACAAGTCCACACTCAGGAGAGGTGTTGCCTTCCCAAAACACCTGTTCACTTGCCCTGGCTCCTAACATCGCCAGAAAAAGAATGAACAGCACACAGAACTTCATCCTTCAAGGCTGCTTCCTAAGAGATCTATTCACAGGGCAATTAAATCCCAGCTTACAGGCTATTTTGAATTTCAGCAACTGATTCAGCACTCCAATTGCTGATAAGTACTGTAATCAGAACAGGGGCAGGGTACGCATCAGTTTATCTTCATAATCCAGATCTGAAAGAAAAAAAGTACCAACTGGGCCTCCATTTTCTTCGTGTTTCACAGAGTGAATGAGTGACCATAAGTGTGTCCAGCCAGGTGAGCAAGTGCTCAGAAGGCTCTTTAGTAAGTGTTAAACTCAGGACCATGGAAATAATCAACATTCAGGGTCATTCAGCTGAAATCACCAGTACCCCATCCTTCTTTCTGTTCTCGGAAAAGTGGGCCAGGTCAGGCCAGCCCAGCTCACCTGATACAGTTTTTAGCATTGGAAGCTGGTCAACACAGCACATGAGCAGGTGTTCATTTTTGTGTTGGCAAAGCATCATCTCTCCATAGCATGTCACTGTCTCTTTTTGAAGTAGAATGAAACCACTTTCAGGACCGTGGGTCTCCCATACATCTCACTGACCAGAGTCAAATCATGTGTCCCTGCCCACAACCATCATTCATCAGAAAACTGGAATCTTCTTTCTGATCTACATTTCCCCAGCCTGGGTGGAAGCTCTGACTTCCTTTGGGCAGGATGAACCTGACTAAAGAGACTCTATGTTAGAAAATGGGATCTATGGAGCCCAGCAGTGGTTCACCTGGTTGAGTGCACACATTACCATGTGCAAGGACCAGGGTTTGAGCCCCTACTTCCCACCTACAGGGAGGATGCTTCATGGATGGTGGAGCAAATCTGCAGGTATCTCTCTTTGTCTCTCCCTGTCTATCTGCCCTCCTCCCCACTCAATTTCTCTCTGACCTAGCAAATAAAATAAAAAGAAAGGGGAAAAGACCACTAGGAGCAGTGGATTTGTCATGCAGACAGTGAGCCCCAATGATAACCCTAGTGGAAGAAAAAAAGAGAGAGAAAGAAAGGAAGGAAGGAAGAGTAGAAAAGAAAGGAAGAAAGAAAGAAAGAAAGAAAGAAAGAAAGAAAGAAAGAAAGAAAAGAAGAAAGGAAGAGAAGGAAGGAAGGAAGGAAGGAAGGAAGGAAGAAAGAAAGAAAGAAAGAAAGAAAGAAAGAAAGAAAGAAAGAAAGAAAGAAAGAAAGGGGAAGGAAGGGAGTTGGGCAGTAGTACAGCAGGTTAAGTGCATGTGGCACAAAGCTCAAGGACCAACTTAAGGATACTGGTTCAAACCAGCTGGGGCCCTAATTGGGGAGTCCTGAAATTCCCAAACAGACTTGATGGGCCTAGAACTTGAATAAATCCCTCTCTCCATTGTTACTGGTCATTTCTATCAGGAACAACAAAATAGACCCCTTTGTGGGACCCCATAGGATCTTGCCCTCAACTTGGATCAACAATGTTAGAGAATGTTCCATCCTCTGAAGAGAGGATGGACAACATATTCTATGCTACACCTGAGGAAGATGGGTTCTGAAATTAGGCAGCTTGGAACGTTCCTACTCATGACCACAAAATGTGAGCTCAGATCTACAGGGATGCAGAGGTCACACAGGTTCCTAAGCTAATTATGGGCCCCAGATCCCATCAAATCAATGGGGTTTACAGTCAACAATATGTATATCCCTTTCCCATATTAGGGAGCTAGTCTCTTCCCTGATCCAGCTTCTGTTCCTTTTTCTATCCATGACATCATCTCCCCAGACAATAATTGGATCCACCTACATATCATATTTCATGCTCGGAAAAAAAAAACAAAAAAAACCTAGTATAGCCACAGGCCCTTTGGAATATAACTAAAATATGCTTACTAGCTATCTACAAAATGGAGACCCAGAGAGTACAGGTCCGGGAAGAGGCACCCCCATGCTATCCCGGCATCTGGCACCCAACATGGGGCACCCCCCCTCGGCTTCATACACACACAGCAGACATACGAAGATGCCTAGGTAAGTACCCGTCTGCTTGGCTCTCAACAGCCTTGTGTTTACGAAGGCACTGTGGTTCTTTTTCTCCCTCTTCTTATTTTCCTGAGACCCCTCTGTCATGGGCAACCTTCTTTCTTATCAAGAGGATCCCCAAATCTGATTCGCAGACTCCAAGGACAGAACCTTTTTACTGCCTGTCTGCCTTTCCTGCTTTTGCTTTGACCTGTCACGTTTTGGCGGTTCCAGCTCACAATCTACAGAAAAGCAGAATTCCAGAGGCTGACCTTCCTCATGCAGCATTTCATCCCCTGCCATTTCTCCCCCAGTCGCTTACTTTGGACTGAGACTTCTATCGGACTTGCTGGTATACCCTTTGGACACTTTAGACAATTTTACAGCAGCTTCCTTCCCTTCACGTTGCTGGTTTTTCATAGACTGATCCTGAGTAATTCATAGACTTTACAGACTGTTGCCTTGAGGACTATACAATGCCAAATAGCCCCTCTGTTTGGTGGGTCATGCCTCCCGCCTCCCCCTCATTATGTACCCTTGCCCCTTTCCCCACCCAAACAGGGAATGCTCCTTTACACACCAATCCTTCCCTTCACACCACACTGGCTTTTACTTCTCCCCTTCGTGTCCCTTCCTATTTTGTTATGTCATGTAGGCTTATGCCCAAAATGTTTCTGCCCCATGATAGTCTTTTATAGACTTTGTACATCTTATGCTATTACTAGGTAGAAAGATAGAAAAGATGTAGAGATATTGTGAAGAGATGGTTGAGCAGGCTGCGCTTAAACCTATGAGATGAGTCTCTCCAGGTAAGTCTCTCTCTCTAAAGAGGGGTTGAGCACAGGAGGACGCATAAATCTCACAAGGTTGGCAGCCATTTAAGCCTTCCCTCCTCCACAGAAAGTCCTACATCTTCCCACCTGAGCATGGCATTCCTCTAAAACATTTAAGCCTGCTCCATTCCATTTTTCTTTACTGTGTCCATTTAGATATAAAGGGATAGGAGGAGATGTTGCTGAGGACTTATTCTGATGCAGTCTCCGCCCCCAGGTTTTTCTATGCTCCGCTAAATCCTAGAGTGCCCCCTTTCAACCAATCCTGGCTCCGCCCCCAGGTTTTTCTATGCCCCGCTAAATCCTAGAGTGCCCCCTTTCAACCAATCCTGGCCCTACACGTCACCCCTGGTTGTCGCCCAATAAAAAGCCCCCTCACCCCTCCCTTCTCTCTCTCTGGGCTCTCGGCTCTCCCTCTCTGAGGTCTCGCTCCCTGCTCTCCCCCCGTGGTCGGCCATTGCTGGCTGGCTCCACGTGGTCTGAACCAAACCTCCCCCCCCATCCTATAATAAAGATCTGTGTACCCCTTTGCTCTGGACGTCCGCTCTCTTCTCCGCGGTGCAGCCCGACACCAGACCACCTCAACAACACTCTACTCCTTTTTCACTAGACAGGTTCTGTCTCTGGGACATTTTGCTCTGGGCCACACCTTGGTTCCTCTTGATCATGATTGCAGCTCTCAGGAGATACACAGGGTTCCCTCCCAAGAAGACTGAGGAAGTTCTCCCTAAGACTTCCCCAGCTCCCCCTCCCATATCTCCTGAGGAGAGTGGAAACTCTAACTTGGAAAATGCCCCCAATTTAACTGATCTTGAGGTTGCGATCCAAGATTTAAAGAAGCAGGTCACTCTGTTTACCCAGCTGCATATTGGGCACCAGAGGCCGGGCTAGCGTGGGGGTGCCTCTTCCCAGGCATGTACTCTCTGGGTTAGAGAGAATGCAACCAGAGCCAGCCTGGGCTGCTGCTCACTCTGAGACACGAGACAGATGACCCAGAAACAGAGCTGGTAGTGGTGAGGCAATTCAATTCTTTATTGATCAGAGAGCCAAGACTTTTTAAAAGTCAGACCCAGAAGTGGCAAGTCAGAAATGGTTAGGAAAGGGGTGGAGAAAGGCAAAAGGGGCTGGGAAAGGTAGGAACTTCCTTAGCAACTATTGCAAGGGTTTTAACTGGTAGGATTAGTAATACCCTACAGGCAGGGAGGGTCTTGAGGGTAGAAAGAAGATAGATCAAAGGAATGGAATGGGTGGGGGATAGTTCAGGCAAAACAATGATTATGCAGATAATAAGGGGGCAGGCCATAGTATCAGGAATACAGGATGCTTTGTGAGGCAGGGAGTCTGATAAGATGAGGCAAACCTTGGGGGGTTGTGTCCATCCTTGCTCAACCTCTCAGTATAGAGAGAAAGACTGACAGGATGGATGTCCCCTCAAGTCAAGCCCTGCCAGGCTCAACCACCTCACAATTTCCCGGCACTTCCCCAGAACCCTTCCCCACTAGGGAAAGAGAAAGACAGGCTGGGAGTATGGATCGACCTGTCAATGCCCATGTTCAGTGGGGAAGCAATTACAGAAGCCACACCTTCAACCTTCTGCATCCCACAGTGGTCTTGGGTCCATACTCCCAGAGGGATAAAGAATAGGAAAGATATCGGGGAGGGGATGGGATACGGAGATATGGTGGTGGGAACTGTGTGAAGTTGCACCCCTCTTATCCTATGGTTTTGTCAATGTTTCCTTTTTATAAATAAAAAATAATCCCAGCATCCCTGCTTGTCTGTAAATGTGGTCCAAAATGAGGCATTGATACAGAAAGAATTTAGAAACTTTTAAAACATTTGACAGGCTAGTTCAATAGCTGTAAAATCTAATTATAAAACTGAAGAGTTTTGAAATTAGTAGGGATTTATTTTATTACTTTCTACAAGATTATCAGTCCATGACAGACTGAATTTAAGGAAATAATTAAATAAACAAAAATAGCCAATCCCCAGAAATAGTCCTTTGCAATCTAATTTTAGTCCTGGTGGTATGCAGAAAGAGTAGGTGGTATTTTCAACTGTCTGAACAAAGTTTCCCAATATGGTTATGGTCCAGGACATCTCAGAGAGTCAAATTTGAGATCTTAGCATTGTGAAAATAGACTAGAGAATAAAAATAATAAGTGCATTCAAAAAAAGTGGTTAGGGCAACTGAGGTCTACTCATTTCCATAAAAGTAGATAGCATAATGGTTATACAAACAGACTCTCAAGCCTGAGGCTCCAAAGTCCCGGGTTCAATCCCCTGCACCACCATAAGACAGAGCTGAGAGGTGCTCTGGTAAAAAAAAAAAAAAAAAAAAAAGTGAATGTTCTTCTCTAATTTTATCTTATTTTATTTTAGTAATTTCTTTAATGGTTTACAGTTGACAATAAAATGCAATCGTTTGTACATGCATAACATTTACCAGTTTCCCACATAACAATTCAACCCCCAACTAGGTCCTTCTCTGCTATCATGTTCCAGGACCTGAACCCTCCCTCCACCCCCAGATTCTTTTACTTTGGTGCAACACACCAACTCCAGTTCAAGTTCTGCTTAGTCTTTTCCCTTTTGATCTTGTTTTTCAACTTCTGTCTATGAAAGATATCATCTCATAAAAAGGTGAATTTAACTGTTTGCTTTGTCCATCAAGTATAAAAAGGAGGGAAGAAAACTGTGCACAGAACTGGCCAGGCAAGCAGGACTAGAAAAACATGTTAGGTCCTGTCCTAAGATAAGATGAGAAAATCCTTAGGATGAATTAATTGCTTTTGTCATTAAGGACTGGACCCAAAGTTAATATTACTTTTCTTCTTCAGATGCAAAAATTACCTGCATTCAATTAATATATTATCTCTCCTTCTGTGGAGAATGTATTTTTGTAAAAAGCTCCATCTTCTCAAATTTATTTCCTCAGCCAAAAGCCATGCCTAAATTAATTCTTGTACTGCTCCTTAAAGATGTAAGGGACAGGAATAGCAAAGAGGATCACCTGAGAACACAAAATAAGACAAGGATAATATAAGGATCACTCCAGGAGCCCACAAAGCCAAGGTGAGTGCAAACCCCTGTGGCTCATGGACAGGAAGGGCTTAATGAGAGATTCCTGGGGCTAAAAGACCATACTCAGGAGCAGCTGGTACCAGTCTGGCTGTTAGCCAGTTGATGCACCACATCTTGTCTGAGTTTTATCAACAAAAAGACTGCTAAAGGGAGATGAAAATCACCTAAAACTCACCAATTTACATCTGTGAGTCTCTATTACTGTTGCCCCTCACAGGCTGGAACAGCAGCAGGGAAACCATATTCTACCATCTGAGGGCAGAGAAGTGGCTGATTGACTCAGGAGAAGGTCTACACTCCAGGTGGTCTGGAGGTGAGGCTATATAGTAGGAGCCTTTTCACATTGTTCTCCTGATAAATTGGGAAATAAAGTGAATAATTGCCTCAGAACTGATCAAATACAACCAGGATATATAGAGAAACTCACAGAGCCAAAGAGCACTTCTCAGCTGGGTTCTGGTTGGTGGTGAAGTGGGAGATTGGGTCTGGGACTTTGGACTCTCAGGCATGAGAGTCTCTTTGCATAAACATTGTTCAATCTATCCTCTACCTTGTTTTTTCTCTTGGTAACAAATGATTGATGAAGCTAAAAGATGTAAATATTTATATATATATATGACCCTCAGGCTCCCATAGCCTGCAGAGAAGATAAAAAACATAATTACATGTTAGAGGTTTAGCAGCCACTGTGCTTCACCTCAGGGATTGAGATAACATTGAAACAACTGTTAAAATTCACAATGTGAACTCTTAAACCTTATTTAGACACAAGTCAATCCAGGCAAGTGGGATCAGTGTATTGAAATGTAGTAAGGGAGGGACTTCATAACACACCAAATATAATGGCTAAAAAGAGAAGATGGAAGGGGCCCGTGAGGGAGACAACATAATGGTTATGCAAACAGATTCTCATGCCTGAGGCTCCAAGGTCCCAGATTCAGTCCAACAACCACCATAAGACTGAGCAGTGCTCTGGTATAAAATTAATTAATTAATTAAAAATAAATATATAAATAAACAAACAACACCTGTAGTTATTATTGAAGATTAGGAGACTGCATTAGCCAAGATCAGCACACATCAATCATATTTTCATAACCAGAGAATTTCTCATCTACTGTAGTGTGTTTAGTCAGTGGATTTAACGTTATTTTTCAAATCACCAACTGCAGAGATTACATGCTAGTTTAAATAGTATTCCAATTATGCTCTTGTGGTGGGGGAGGTATGTTGTTTTTTTTTTAATTGCCACCAGAGCTATTGCTGGAGTTAAGTGCCTGCAAAATGAACCCACCACTCCTGGCAGCCATTTTTTCCTTTTTGTTCTTTTTTTAATTTGATAGGACAGACAGAAATTGGGAGGGAGAAAAAGCAATAGCTACAGACCTGCTTCACCATGCTCATGAAGCATCTCCCCTGCAACTTCTTAAGACAAGCTCCCCTGACATCCCAGAGAACACTAACCAGAACATAAAGTTGAAACTGAAATTCAAACTGAAGTTTGACAGGAGAGTCACTGGGAGTCTTATTGAGCACATCTTCTGATGGCACTTGTTAGTGGTCAACATTTGCTGCTCTTAACCTATGTCCCATTTGTTATCATGGAATAATTCTCCAAATGACTTAGGGATTCAGTTTTAAGAGCCGAGTTCAAGAGACTTAAGAGGCTGAGGCTCCAAAGTCCCTGGCTCAATACCCTACACCAGTATAATATGCCAGAACTGAGTAGTACTTTGGCCTAAGAAAAAAAAAAAAGGAAAGGAAGAAAGAAAGAAAGAGAGAGAGAGAGAGAGAGAGGAGAGAGAAAGGAAGGGAGGGAGGGAAGGAAGGAAGGAAGGAAGGAAGGAAGGAAGGAAGGAAGGAAGGAAGGTGGGAGAACCAAGGTCAAGCATGCTTCATTCCTTACCACTGAAGAATGTGGTTTCAAGTATTCCATAAATATGTTCACCTGTGGGTCTATTCGTAAGGGTCTTCTGCATCTCATCACTAGCACACTGAGAAATACCCTAGTGAGGCAGGCAGTAGTATATATGATTGAGCACAAAGGGTACTATGCAAAAGGTTTTGTGTTTAAGATTCTGGTTCCCACCTTTGGGAGGAAACTTGATGAGCTGTAAAGCAGTTCTGCAGGTTTCTCTCTTTCACTGTTCCTCTCTATCTCCCTTTTCCCCCTCAATTTCTCTTTGCCTGATCAAATGTAAAAAATAAATATTTTTAAATATTCTAGTCATATGCCCCCTTCAACAGTTCTCTCTACTGACCTTTAAAAATATATACTTTTATACCTTCAAATCCACAAGTCTACCACTACTACCCAGTTCCCAAGAAGAACTAACTTAAACCTGATAGGAGAGAGAGACCAGAGCACAAGCCAGCTATGGCATACACAGTGTCAGGGATGGGCGTGTGGCTTCAGGCTTGCAAGTTGTGTGCTCTGCCACTAAGCTATCTCCCCAGCCTTCAAAATCCCCTCTCTTTTCTATCCTGTTGCCTACCTATACTTAAACTTGCAGGATAGTAGTTGCCATCAAAGATCTTCCTTCTTTTCCTAAAGCAGCCAGCTTTGACCTCATATTGGACTTAGACTACGATTTTCTGACTTTTCCATTGGCTTATGAATGTTTGTTTGTGCAGTCTTGAACTTGAGCTCTCTCCAGTTCTAAATATGTTCTGGGAAAGTTGCCATGTTCATAATCTTTGTGCCTCCAGCTTCTCAGATTATGCAAACTCTATCTCGTTATTTAATTAACGTCAAACTCCTAATGTCATGCAACACTGCTGTTGGATATTTTCTGTTTTTCTAACATGTCTTGTTTTCCCCCTTACATATAACTAGGATGAATAAAATTTTTGTTGTAAGTCAGCAGCAATCGTACAGACAAATGATTAAGCAGTTTGTCTGCCATAAATTTACAATAAGAACAGCAGAAAAGTATTCATGAAGAAATGGTTGTAAACCTGGACATACACGTAAAAGCAACTTAAATATCTAATATGAGTGCACTCAAGAAATAAACTTTAAACTATATGAGTTCATGCCATGTGTCTTCATCACCATGTATGCAGCACCTTATGTAATCTAGGCAGTAATTATCTACCAATGAATGAATGAATAAAAAATTTCACAAGGGAATCGGGCGGTAGTGCAGTGGGTTAAGCACATATGGCGCAAAGCGCAAGGACACATGTAAGGATCCTGGTTCGAGCCCCCGGCTCCCAATCTGCAGGGGAGTCACTTCAAAGGTAGTGAAGCAGGTCTGCAGGTGTCTATCTTTCTCTCCCCCTCTGTCTTCCCCTCCTTTCTCCATTTCTCTCTGTCCCATCCAACAACGACAACATCAATAACAACTACAACAATAAACAACAAGGGCAACAAAAGGGAATTAAAAAAAAAAGACAAAAAAAAAAATCACATCTATTCAAGCCCCCGGCTCCCCACCTGCAGGGGAGTCACTTCACAGGTGGTGAAACAGGTCTGCAGGTGTCTGTCTTTCTCTTCCCCTCTCTGTCTTCCCCTCCTCTCTCCATTTCTCTCTGTCCTATCCAACAATAACAACATCAATAATAACTACAACAATAAAACAACAAAGACAACAAAAGGGAATAAATAAATATTTTTAAATTTTTTATTTTTTTCACAAAATATACAATCTAGATGAAAAAGTCAAGCTTTCGAGCCCCCAGCTCCCCACCTGCAGGGGAGTTGCTTCACAAGCAGTGAAGCAGGGCAGGTGTCTATCTTTCTCTCCGCCTCTCTGTCTTCCCCTCCTCTGTCCTATCCAACAACGACAACAATAATAACTACAACAATAAAACAACAAGAGCAACAAAAGAGAATAAATATTTAAAGAAAAAGTCAAGCTTTGATTGCTTTAAGTTTCTCTTAAGTAAACCATCTCAATGGCAATCACAGTCCTTGGTACCAAAGGATTTGGATCATGGATGGAGGTGGGGAAGAAATCCCAGATTAAATATTTAAAAGTTTTTATGCTTTTCTCTGGGAGTTCTTTAAACAAACCTCCCTGGAGGGGCTAGGCAGTGGCACACCTGGTTAAGCACATATGTTACCATGCACAAAGACCAAATCGAAGCTTCACAAGTGGTGAAGCACGTACTCCGGGTGTCTCTGTCTCCCCCACCCTCACCTCTCCCACCCCACTCAGTTTCTTTCTGTCCTATCAAATAAATGGGGGGGGGGGGAGAATCTCCCTGGAAAATGACAATTGTGGGGTCGGGCAGTGATGCAACAAGTTAAGTACACTTAGTATGAAGTGCAAGGATCCCAGTTTGAGCCTCTGGCACCTGACCTTCAGGGGGTCACTTCACAAACCGTGGAGCAGGTCTGCAGATGTCTGTCTTTTCTCCCCCTCTCTATCTTCTCCTCCCCTCTCAATTTCTCTCTGCCCTATCCAATAAAAAAAATGAAAAATGACCTCCAGGAGCAATGGATTCATAGTGTCGGCACCAAACCCAAGCAATAACCCTGGAGGCATGATACCACGATGCCAACCCAACCTCCTTGGGCAGAGGACCCCACCATGTGTCTTGTAGCCCTGCCTTCCCAGATCCCTGCCCAACTTGGGAAAGAGAGAGACAGGCTGGGAGTATGGATCAACCTGCCAACTCCCATGTTCAGCGGGGAAGCAATTCCAGAAGCCAGACCTTCCACCTTCTGCATCCCATAATGATCCTGGATCCATACTCCCAGAGGGATAAAGAAAAGGGAAGCTATCAAGAGAGGGGATGGGATATGGAGTTCTCGGAGTGGGAACTGTGTGGAAATGTACCTCTCTTATCCTATAGTCTTGTCAATATTTCCATTTTATAAATTAAAAAAAAAAAAACTTAAAAAAAAAAAGGAAAGAAAATGGCAGCTGCTTTCTCAGCCCTAAAGCAGCCATGTGACCAAGGCTCACAGTCAGAGGAGCATTAGGAGCCCAGCTGGGCATCACCCATCCAGAACATGGAGCAGAACACTGGTCACAGGTGACTGGATAAACAAGCTGTGGGGCATGTACACAGTGGATTACTACTCTGTCAGTAAAATAAATAAATAAATAATGACTTTGTGTCTCTAGAGACAAAAAAAATGGATGACACTGGAACTGATTATGGTATATGAAGGAAAGAAGGAAGTGAAAGGCAGCTACTGGATGATTTCTCTCAAAGATGAGATATAAGTAACTAAAGTTAAAAGGGATGCAGAAAAATTACCAACACTCTCAAACTCTGTGAAAACTACAGTGACTATTAAGGGACCAAAGAAGGTGAAGGGGAGGCACAAAAGGGCTAAGAAGGGGTCACTGGTTGAGGAGTCTCTTTGGTGTCATGGCACTGGAACTTTGGTGGTGGGTGACATAGAGAAACACATTTATAAGTGTTTCTCTTATTACATATAAACTACATTCCTGGAACCTTAAAATGCTATAAAACAAATATTCACAAGTATTATACTTAAAATGCTATAAAACAAATATTCACAAGTTTGTATTTCAATTTGTGTAATGGACCAAATATTCCCTACCTGTGTTTGATCCATGTTGAAATAAAAAAGTTAGAAGAGGAAAGAAGATCCTTGTGAAAACTCTAAAAGTTAAAAAAAAAAAAAAAAAAAAATGCCTGAATCCTGGGGCTGAAGACAGCTCACCAAGTTTGAGTTTGACACCACATAGGAGTATCACGGCATGGCAGGAAACTCTGGTGTCTCTCTCCCTTTTGCTCTATATCACTGCACATCTGAAATTATAAAAAGCAAATAAAAGGTCATCAGGAGCAATGACATCACACATGTGTGAGCTCCTATGCCTCCAAACCACAAAAACAGCACCCAGAATCTTGCCAATTAAAAATTCATACTAAATCCTAAATAGACAACCCAGCAACTTGAAGAAGATATTTGTACATCACACATCTAACAAGTAGCATCACACACCAGTAAAGAACTCATACAGCTCAATAAAAAGAAAAGGAATAACCCTATTTTTTAAAAGTGGGCAAAAGATATGTCTAGAGAGGTTTCTAAAGAAGAGATTAATGAGTGCTCATGCAAAGCACAGGGACCCATGCAGAGATCCCAGTTTGAGCCCTCAGATCCTCACCTACAAGGGGTCGCTTCACAGACGGTGAAGCAGGTCTGCAGGTGTCTATCTTTCTCTCCTCCTCACTGTCTTTCCCTCTTCTCTTAATTTCTCTCTGTCCTATCCAACAACAACAAAAAATGAAAAAAAAAAAAAAAATGGCCTGCCAGGAGCAGTGGATTCACAGTGTAGGCACTGAGTCCCAGTGATAACTCTGGAGGCAAAAAAGAGAGAGAGAGATTCACATGGCCCACAGACATATGAGGAAATACTTCACTAATCGTTAGAGAAATGCAAATTAAAGCCACATTCTCACAAGGGTGAGAATGGCCTTCATCAACCAAATAGGAAAGAAGTGTTTTTGCCTATGTGGAGAAAGAGAAGCTGTTACTCAGCTAGTGAGAATGCAAATACAGGGGGCCAGGCGGTGGTGCAACTGGTTGAGCGCACACATTACAGTGTACAAGGACCCAGGTTCAAGCCCCCAGTCCCCACCTGCAGTGGAAAGCTTCATGAGTGGTGAAGCAGGTCTGCAGGTGTCTCTGTCTCTCTCCCTCTCTATCCCCCCGCCCCTCTCAATTTCTCTCTGTTACTATCCAATAAATAAATAAAAGAAAAAAGAGAGAGAGAATGCAGACTGGGACAATGTAGGAAACAGTATAGAGAATTCTTCTTTTATTAGTTTTCTTTTCTACACCTGAGTTTTAATGTTATGATAAATTAAATGATAGATTTTCATGAAAAAAATAGGGAATCTTGGGAAGCGGGGCATGATAAACAATAGATAACCTAGGTGCAATAAAGCGGGGAAAACAGTTAAGACCTGCTCATTCAGATTCCTTTTAGAGGTAGGAATAGTCCTTCCTCCAAGTACAGTGAGGGCACTGCTTTTTTTCAAGACATATTTTATCTCTGCTTAATAGTGGTTTACAAGATTATAAGAATACAGAGTATGGTTGCACACCATACCCACCACAAAATCTCTATGCCTCCCTAGTATGGAGAACTCTTGAACAAATAAAACAGAAATACGTTATTGCCCAGCAATATCACTCTTGGGAATCTATCCAAAAGACATGAAAACACTAATTTGAAGGCATACATGCACCACTATGTTCCCACCTGCGTTGATTGTTCACAATAGCCAATATATGGAAGCAATCTGAACACCCATTGGCAAATGATTGTATAAAGAAGTTATGGGATAGATAGACAGATACATACATACATACATACATACATACATATAATGGAGTACTACTTGGCAATTAAAAGGATATATTGTGTCCTTTGGGACAAAATGGTTAACAGTGGGGGGGGGGGTTTATGCTTAGTAGAGTAAGGAAGTGAAAGACAACTACCATATGATTTCACTCACATATGGAATATAAAGAATTGAAACACATGAACTTGCAAAAAAAAAAGTTGTCAACCTGTCCACCTGTCTCTCAGACCTGGGTGAACTATGGTAACTATTAATAGAGAGTTAGGGACAACTACGATGGTAGGTGTCATGTGAAACTATACCCCTGTAATCATAAATACAAATTCTCACTAAATCCTCAACAAGCAAAAAAAAAAAAAAAAAGACCTGCCTTCTGACAGAGAAATCACCAAATGCTAAGCCAGAACTTAATCTTGTTTATATCCACCTAAAATATAAATAAAAACACACCAGCTGCTATAGACCAGCACACCGAAAAATAAATAGGTCAAACATAATAATTTTTCCAGTTAAAGAGTAGCAGAAGCATTAGTAGTTTAAAACAGAAAGAAGGGAGGAAAGGAGGAAGGAAGGAAGGAAGGAAGGAAGGAAGGAAGGAAGGAAGGAAGGAAGGAAGGGAGAAAAAAGGGACTTGCTGAAATGGCAGGGACTGCCCCAGTCTCCAAAGATAGAGACAGGAAAGCAGAAAGAGAGTGAAAGACCACAGCACTGAAGTGTCCTTTAATGTGGTTGGGGCCAGCCTTGGAGCTAGGTCACAGATAGGGCAAAGAAGTACAATACCCAAGTGAACTATCTGGAATTTTGCACTTTTCAATTTATATCCCAAAGAAAAGTCACAGCTGCTGCAATAAGAGGTCATTGGGGTTACAGACAGGCACAGCCAAAGAGGCAGCACCTTGTAACACAGAAAAGGCAAATGAAAGGCCCCTTCTGGGAAGATGGAGGGACATGAGAGCACAGGGCTTTCATGCCAGGCGCCCAGAGGCACCACTATATACCAGAATTGAGTGGTGCCATAGTCTCTCACTTTCTCCCTTCCTCTCTCAAAAAAATAAATAAGTGGGAGTCGGGCGGTAGCGCAGTGGGTTAAGCACACGTGGCATGAAGCGCAAGGACCGGCATAAGGATCTTGGTTCAAGCCTCCGGCTCCCCACCTACAGGGGAGTCACGGTGAAGCAGGTCTGCAGGTGTCTATCTTTCTCTCCCCCTCTCTGTCTTCCCCTCCTCTCTCCATTTCTCTCTGTCTTATCCAACAACAACGACATCAAGAACAACAACAATAATAACTATAACAATAAAGCAACAAGGGCAACAAAAGGAAATAAATAAATATTTTAAAAAATAAATAAATAAGTAAATATAGACTTTTTTTAATTTTAAAGACTACTTTTTAATAATTTATTTATTCATCAATTTATGAGGAAGAGAGAGAGAACCAGAGCACCACTCCAGAACATAAGATACCAGGTATCGAACTTGGGACCTCCTGCTTGAGAGTACAACATTCTACCCACTACACCATTTCCCAGGCCACTCAAGACTATTTCCCACTCCACAGTGTTCACAGTCCCTCTCCTCCATGGTCTCACCTGTTTCCCACATCAACCCCAGGAGACCAAATGACAAGAAAACAACTAAGACCTCTTCCCTAGACCCCAGTCCTCACATCCCATTGCTCCTAGACATCTTGTATGTATGTATGTATGTATGTATGTATGTATGTATGTATGTATGTATGTATGTATAAAACAAAATCAACTAATCAAACAGAATGCAAACTAAGGGAAAAAAACAGGTGTGACATACATAGGATATATCTAGAATAGATACACACCAAACTGTCCGTGTGAATACCTACTTCTGTGTAACATCTCCAGTGATGGGCATATATGAGCATCATCACGTTCAGCTAGTGAGAATATGGCAATAGGAAAAAAAAAAACTAATGGAGCTTACTGCTGTTTAGCAAGTGAGCCAGAATGCTGAGTGAACATGCTCCAACCCTCTGCGCTTGGTTTCTGAGTGCCTACATCACCTTCAATATCAAAACCACTTGCCATAAGACATTCATATGACAAGTCCTTTTCTTCTTCCATTTTATAGACAGGCAGATTAAGTATTTCAATTATCTTCCCCGGGGTGCTATTTCTAAGTCAGTCCTCAGAAATGATCAGTTCTTGGCTAGAATAAACTAGAAGAAAAGAATCTGATTCTACTATGTAGTCTGTTTTTCAAGTCCTCACTTCTGAGGTTTTCCTCTTCCCCCCACCCTTTGCGCCCCCTCCCCTAGGAATTTCTAAAAATATGGAAGTTCTGCCTCAGAGCCTTCAGATCCATGCCATTAACTATGCAGAGCAGCCTTATTAATTCAACTTTCCTGGGAACATAATGATCAAACCCTTGTAAATGAGGAGGAGGACAGAGCAAAGGCCAAGTTGGACCTCAGCATTGATTTGACTGTGCACATTACCCCGTCTCTCATTTTTCCCAACATCCCAGGAGACGAGGGAGGGGCAACGGGGAGCCAGTTCACTGTGATCACTGGTGCTGCTCAGTCCCTCAATCAGCTCTGAAATTCAAACTAAAAAGCTCCCCGTTGACCTTCATTAGATCTGAACTTAGCGCTAATAATCTACATCTGCAATGCATAAGCGACAACAACAGGCTGCTAGGCTCAGAGGATTTGCCCCCAGAGTTTTCTCAGGTCAGGAGGACAAAATCCACATTGGGTTATAGGAACACCGAATTCCCCTTCAGGCAAGGGACAGGACAGAAAACCATTTGGTTTTTGTGTTTGGGACCCTGCCACTCACGTTCATGTTTGCTGAGGCCACTGTGAACACAGGAAACATAGCACATGCCATTGCCAGAGCACCAAGAGCTTTCGCTTGTTGATTAATCCCCCTGCTGCTTTGGGACCTTCACTTCTCCTCACACATAGGAACAAAGGAAACCCCTGAGCTTGGGACACTGGCCAGCCCCCTCACTGTGAGCCACCACTGGGATCAAACCCTGGACCTCACACCTGCAAGTCCTGTGCTCTTCCACGAAGCTCTCACAGCAGCCCTCCGTTTAACTTCATAACAACTATCTCTCATGAAATAACTCTTGAAAGAGAGAGAGAGAGAAGTGGGGGAGGAAACAGACTCAGACTTAAACTGAAATCTTCAGGATTTCATTCCTCACTCTCAACAAGGGTTTTCGCACAGGTACACCTGGTTGAGCACACATGTTATAATGTACAAGGACCCAGGTTCAAGCCCCTGGTCCTCACCTGCAAGAGTGAAGCTTCACAAGCGACGAAGCAGTGTGCTAGGTGCCTCTCTGTCTCTCACTCTCCCCCCACCATCAATTTCTTTATCTCTATCCAATAAGCAAAGTAATTTTTTATCTGTTTTCCCTTTTGTTGCCCTTGTTGTTTTTTATTGTTGTTGTAGTTAATTGTTGTAGTTATTGATGTCGTCGTTGTTGAATAGGACAGAGAGAAATGGAGTGAGGAGGGGAAGACAGAGAGGGGGAGAGAAAGATAGACACCTGCAGACCTGCTCCACTGCCTGTGAAGTGACTCCCCTGCAGGTGGGGAGCAGGGGGCACGAACCAGGATCCTTAGGCCGGTCCTTGAACTTTACGCCACATGCGCTTAACCTGCTGTGCTACCGCCCGACTCCCGCAAAGTAATTTTTTAAGAAAATAAATAAATAATAAAATTTGCCTTTAAAGAAATGTGTTTCAGGGAGACCTGTGGTGGTACACCTGGTTGAGAGCACATGTTACAGTACTCAAGGACCCAGGTTTGAGCCCCTGGTCCCCACCTGCAGGGGGAAATCTTCACAAGTGGTGAAGCAGTTCTGCATCTCTCTCTCTCTCTCTTTCTCTCTCTCTCCCTCTCTATCTATCTATCTATCTATCTCCCCCTACCCTCTTGATTTCTGGCTGTCTCTATCCAATAAATAGAGATAATAAAAATAATATTTAAATAAAGAAATGGGTTTCTACAATTCACCTCTGCAGCTCTTTGATGCAACTACTTCTGTCTGTTCTGATCCAAAGGCTGACTACTCCTGCCTTGAAGAATACTTTTCATATTTGGAAAGAAGTAGTCACACATTTAATTGCACTCTTTCTTCCTGGCTGCCTGCCAAAAACAATCACAGTTCGATATTATAGCATCTTATTCAGCATTAATTAGGAAGTTAATCTTACTTAGAACAGAATTATCCAGGTAGCCATAAAACCAACTTATCTAATTGCCAGAAGTTAAAACTTAGTCAAGACAGGGACAGGTGGTGGTGTACCTGGTTAAATGCTCACATTACAGTGCACAAGGAACCAGGTTCAAGCCCCTAGTCCTCATCTGCAGGGGGAAAGTTTCATGAGTGGTAAAGCAGGGCTTCAGGTGTTTCTCTTGTCTGTTTCCCTCTCTCTATTCCCCCTCCCCTCTCAATTTTTCTCCATCTCTATCCAGTGATAAGTAAAAAAATAAATAAATAAAACAAAATAAATAGAAAAAGAAAGAAAGCAAAATTTTGTGGTCCAGGAATTTTGTGGACAAAGCACTGAACTCTCAAGCATGAGGTCCCAAGTTCAATCCCCAACAGCATTATGTACCAGAATGACGTCTGGTTCTTTCTCTCTCTGTTCTCTTTTCTCATAAATAAATAAATAAATAAATAAATAAGATCTTTTTTTAAAAAAAGACTTAGTCAAAGCTAGGGTAAGAGTTCAGTGCCTCAGAGCGTAAGAATTGCATGCTGGAGGTCCCAAGTTCAATCCCCAGCCCGGCCATAGGTCAGAGCTGAGTGGTATTCTGATTGCTCTCATTCTTATTCTCTCTCTTCCTCTCCCTGTTTCCCTTTCCCTCCCTCACAAATACATGGTGACCCAGGAGGTGGTGCAAGTATGATGTCACAAATTCAGTCCTCAGTATACTATGTACCAGAGTGATGCTCTGGTGATTCCTTTCTCCTCTCACTCTCTCATTAATAATTTTTTTTTCTTTTTTTTAATGTTTATTTATTTTCCCTTTTATTGCTCTTGTTTTTTTATTGTTGTTGTAATTGTTGTTGTCGTCGTCGTTGTTGGATAGGACAGAGAGGAATGGAGAGAGGAAGGGAAGACAGAGAGGGGGAGAGAAAGATAGACACCTGCAGACCTGCTTCACCGCCTGTGAAGCGACTCCCCTGCAGGTGGGGAGCTGGGGGCTCGAACCAGGATCCTTACCATGGGTCCTTGCACTTTGCGCCACCTGCGCTTAACCCGCTGCACTACCGCCCGACTCCCAATAAATATTTTTAACAGAATACTTTTCGTCAAGCCATTTTTTTTTCCGTGTGTGACGAATAGTGGTTTCTAAGATTATAAGATTACAGGATAAAGTTCCACACCACACCCACCACCCAAGTTCTGTGTTCCCATCCTCCCAAGGGTAACCACCAGAGTTCTCACAGTTTGGGGGGGGCAGTGGCATATCCATTTGAGCGCACACGTTTGAGCCCCTGCTCTCCACCTGCAGAGTGGAGTGCTTTATGAGCAGTCAAGCAGGTTTGCAGATGCCTTTCTTTCCGTTCACCTCCTCTTCCTTTACCTCTTCCTCCTCCTTCTCTTTCTTCTCCTCCTCCTTCTCTTTCTTCTCCTTCTCCTTCTCCTCCTCCTCCTTCTTTTCCTCCTTTTCCTCCTTCTTTTTCTCCTCCTCCTTCTCCTTCTGCTTCTCCTTCTCCTTCTTTTCCTCCTTTTTCTCCTTTTTCTTTTCCTCCTTTTGCTCCTTCTTCTTCTTCTCCTTCTGCTTCTCCTTCTTCTTTCTCCCCACCTTCTCTCCCCTCCTCCCCTCTCAATTTCTCTCTGTCCTATCAAAAAATAGAAAGACAAGAAGAAATGGCTACTTGGAGCCATAGATTCATAGGGTTGGCACCAAGCTCCAGGGATAACCCTGGAGGCAATCAAAATATATCAATTTATTAATTAACTTTTAGGGAAAAAAAAACTTAGAGATGTAGTACCACATCCCCAGAGACAAAACCCAGCTTGTCTCTACGACCCCAGCTCCTTTAGTCAGAGATGTGTAGAGTCCATTATAGCGATTCAGTGGAGAAGCCAGGCCCTCACAGCTTCTTGGAAGCATCGAGAAGCAATGGAACTGAAAACCGTGATGGACACTGGGCTAGTCTCTCCAGCCCATCTGGAGAAGGAATTACATATCAACCAAGAAGCTGTCCCAAGCTCAAAACTACATAATGCTTCTTCACTAGCCCTAGTGCCTTGCCAGGGATGAGATGTTCTCTTCTCATTTCCCAAAAGAGCCCTCTGCCTCTGGACCCAGACACAACAAGTACCTCCTCTGAGTTTGTTCTTATGTAACATGGAAAGTATTTCTAACTTCGAACTCCTTACCTATCCCCAGGAATGGAGGCACCAGGCATCTTCTACCCAGAGTGGCCTTTGGAGAAGACATCCACACCCGGACTATAAAGGTGCTGACCAATCTGTGTAGTGGGTGGACCTCAGTCACTAAGCAGCCAGACACAACTCAAAGACTTCCCCTAAGACGACAGATTTGAGTTCATCTGAACCCATCTTTGGAAGAACTGTATTCTTTGTAGATGCTGGTCTTTATTCTTTTATTCTCACCAACCTACTGCCTGAGCTGGCTCTCAGAGCAAATTCTGAACTTCTGAAGAGCACTGCAGACAATGGGAGGCACCTGACATTGAGACTACTATTTTATTTTTTAATTGCCACCAGACTTACTGCTGGGACTTGGTGTCTATATGACAAATCCACCACTTTTGGTGGCCTTTTCTTCCCCTCCTTTATTTGATAGGACAGAGAGAAATTAAGAAGGGAGGGAGAGACAGAGACAGACCTCCAACACTTGTTTTACCTCTTATGAAGCCCTTCCACCCTACATAGTTGGGAACTGGGGACTCAAACCTGGGTCTATGCACATGGTAATGAAAACATTTGACCAGGTGTGCCACCGCCTGGCCCTTTCCAAGTCTACTTTTAGACAGTTACAGTGGATCCAACACAAAGAAGGCTTTTCAACAGTTACTAGGCGGCACAGTGAATAAAACATCAGATTCATATGCAGGAGTTCAGCCTCCAGCATCACATGTGTCCGAGTGATGCTCTGGTTCTCTCACATTCTCTCTCTCTCTCTCTCTCTCTCTCTCCATATATATACTATCATTAATACATAAATCTTGGGAAGCATGGGTGGTGGCATTCACGGTTAAGTGCACAATCACCATCTGCCACAAGGAACCAGATTCAAGCCCCCACTCCCCACCTGCAGGGGGCACGCTTCATGAACAGTGAAGCAGGTCTATAGATGTCTATCTTTTTCTCTCCCTCTCTATCTCCCCTCCCATCTCAATTTCTCCCTGGCCTGTCAAATAAAAATAGAAAGAAAGAAAATGGAAAAAATGGCCACCAGGAGCAGTGGATTTGTTGTGCAGGCACCAAGCCCCAGCGATAACCCTGGTGGCAATTAATTAATTAGTTAATGGGGGGGGGGTGGGTGCAGACATTTACAAAGGAAAGCAGCACTGTTTCTGTCCCTGAGAAACACAGACTCCATCCGAATGTCCTACTATGGGGCATGTTCGAATAATTGTTCCTGAATTTTTGCTCAGTTGCCCCCACTACTGCAGGAGTGGTGGTGGAGAGTGTCTTGAAATTATTCTTCTACCTATTTGCCCGAATAGGTGTTCTGAATTTGGTCTCATCTTTTGTGCCTTTGGATTCTGTATTATTAAAAAGACAATCAACTACTAGCCCCTTTTCAAAAAAAAAAAAAAAAAAAACTTACTGGAAAATAAAGTGACAATTTCCCCTTTTCCTATGTACCTTAGCATGTCTCCTCCTCTGAGGTGCCTTCACAGGTAATTGAATTTCAAATGAAATTTACCAAATAGCAAAGGTCTGCTGTGAGCCACAGAACATTCCATACAATCCAGATCCCCAACTATGTGCAGTTTGTGAGCAGAATGTCACACGGAGGGCTGGCATATTGAATAGAAAGGTGCCATCCCCTTTGTGGATCAGCACAGACTACAAAGAAAGTCCAGCAACTTGCTTTGTTGGGAGCTGTCATCGTTCACTTCCAGCTGAGGACCTGCTTGGTTCAACAGAAGTGAAGGTGCTGCTTGGACAAGCATGTCATAGGCATACTCACTAGAATTACAGAAGCTGCTGTCATCATCTAAAATCAACTGTTGTTGTTACTATTAAGTACTATTATTATCTTAAACCCTAGACAAGGAAAATAAAAGGCCAGAGAGAACAGAGAAAGCACTGCAGTGAAATACTCCCAGATCTGAGCTGCTAATAACTCTGAATTGTTCATTGATCTTTGCCTTCTATTTTTATATTTTTTCATTCTTTTGCTTTTTCCAATATTTGAAAGAGCTGTTAAGTCTTGGGTCCCCATGACAAAACCAACAATTTTTTAACTCCTTTATTGGGGGATTCACGGTTTAGAGTCAACAGTAAGATACAATAGTTTGTACATGCATAACATTTCCATATAACAATACAGCCCTCACAAGGTCCTCCACTGAAATCACATTTCAGGACCTGAACCCTCATCCCAACCCCAGAGTCTTTTACTTTGGTGCAATACACCAACTCCAGTCCAAGTTCTGCTTAGAGTTTTCCCTTATGAACTTGTTTATAAACTTCTATCTGTGAGTGAGATCATCCCATATTCCTTCTTTTGTTTCTGACTTGTCTCACTTAACATGATATCTTCATGCTCCATCCAAGATGGAGTAAAGAAGGTGAATTCACCATGAAACTGCGGCTTTGGAGCCTCAGGAATAAGAGTCTCCTTGCATAACCATTATGCCATCTACCCCTGTTGACAATTCTCAGTTTTCCACATAATAATTGAATGCCCCTCTAGGTCCTCCTCTGTCATCATGTTCCAGGACCTGAAGCCTACCCCTACCCCAGAGTCCTCTACTTTGGTGCAATACACTAGACCTAGTCCAACTTCGGCTTTGTGTTTACTGTTCAACTTTTTTTTTTTATAATTGGATTCATTTCATTGAAGGTGCCTTTAAAATTTAGATGGACCATGTCTACAACCTTAGGGGAACTGTGGTAGATTGCAGTGGGAAGAGTGAAGATTCAGAACTGTGGTGGTAGGAATGGTGTGGATTCAAACCCCTGTTGACATGTAATTCTGTAATATAAAAATAACTAAACAAATAAATAAATAAAATTTAGATGGAAAAGAGTTCTGCCAGTATTTTCCTCTAAGTATTTGATAGTTTCTGGTCTAACATCCAAAGGGTATTGAAATCCCCTCCTATTACTGTGTTGCTGTCGATATACTGTTGTAGCCCTTTCAGTAGATGTTTGATGTATTTAGATGGCCTCTAATTGGGTACATAGATATTAATAATGGTTAAGACCTCTTGACTGACTGCTCCTCTGAGCATTAAGTAGTGTTCATCCCTATCTTTTTAAATTTTATTTGTTTTAAGGTCTATTGTGTCAGATTGAGAATAGCTGTCCCTGCCCCTTTTTATGTCCCTGCCCTTGTATGGTAGTTTTACCAGTGCCCTGATCAGCTCTGGCGTATAGTGTACAGGGGATTGAATCTGAGACTACAGAGCCTCAGGCAGGAGAGTCTCTTTACATAACCATTATGCTATCTGCCCCCCACCCTCTATATTTTATCAATAAACAACTACTGAGCAACAGCTCTATGTAGGACACTGTTGTAGATTCTAAAGCTACCAGACACCATCTCTGGTCTGCAAATTTCTTAGCAACAATTTATCCTGGCGTTTTCAATGACTGCACCAGTTCTAATGATGACATGGGGCACTTTCTCACATTTAGAAGAAAATCCTGGCTGGAGCAGCACAGAAGAGGGGATTCAGCAGGAAATGGATTTCAGGGTGCCTGGTTATCTTGACTATTCTCTTCTCTCCTTGTTAAGTGGTGTTGGAAAGTGAGTTCTCAAGGCCTGTCAGTGACAAACGTGGTTAAGTGCACATAAGTACTAAGCACAAGGGCTCATGCAAGGAACTGGTTCGAACCCCTGGCTCCCCACCTGCATAAGGGAAGCTACACGAAAGCTGAAACAGGTCTGAAAGTGTCTCTCCCTCTCTATCTCTCTATCCCCTCTCAATTTCTCTCTGTCCTATCAATAAAATGGAGGGGGGGGGGAGAAATGGATGACAGAAGTGGTGGATTCCCCCCCCCCCAAGGACTGGAGGCAGAGAAAGAGAATTCTCATATGTGTATGTGCACAATAATGCTAAGTGACTTCTTTTTCTATTTAGAGAAAGGAGAGAGGGAAGCAGGGAGAAAGGAGAGGCATTAGCACCACTTCATCATCAGCAGAGTTTCCCCTGATGTAATCCATGGTGCTGCTATGTGGTGCCAGGACTTGAACTCAGATCCTTGCCTGTGTTAAGTGCACACTCTACTGGATGAGCTATCTCTCAACCTCAGTGTATAAATCTTTTAAGGATTATTTCCTTTCTTCTCCTTCTCCTTCTTTCTTCTTCATACATGCAAAGTTGAATGACTGCCACAGAGGGCCTACAGAAGACATCCCTACCTGGCTTTTTATAGAACCATTGCTCTGACCTTTAGACTAGACTGTAGGGGGTTGAGACCTTATTTGACAGTTAGTACTCGGTCTGGGATGGAGCAGATGCTCAGAGAATGTCCACTGTGTGGCCAAAATCTCTTTCTAAAGCCCTGTAGTTTGGACACTTAGCAGCTGGAGAGCAATTAGGTAGGAGAGAAACCTCTCCGCTGGAGTGGATGAGCACCATGGGGGCATCTGTGCTCTTTGAATAGTCAAATAGCCAAGATAATCAGGCACCCTGAACTCCATTTCCTGCTGAATCCCCTCTTCTGTGCCACTCTGGCCAGGATTTTCTTCTGAATGTGAGCAAGTGCCCCTCATCATCATTAGAACTGGTGCAGCCATCAGAGGGTTTATGGCTGCTCACTATTGGCCTCATCATGGTTGGCAAATGTTCACTAAGGCTCAGGAGATGCCACAGAAGATGGTCTGGGCCTACAGACATGCAGTTCTGAGTTTGATCCCTAGCACCACAACATGCTACTGTTTTGCTCTGTTCTCTCTCTCTCTCTCCTTCCTTTGAGCTTTCTCTTTCTGTATAGCACATGAAACAAATAAACCCCTAAAATAAAAAATAAATTTACTTATTATTGGTTAGAGACGGAAAGAAATTGAGATGGGAGGGAAGATAGAGAGGGAGAGAGACAGAGAGACAACTGCAGCCCTGCTTCACCACTCATGAAGCTTTTCCCCTGCAGATGGGGACCAGGGGCTCAAACCAGGGTCCTTGCACTCTGTATCATTTGCACTCAACCAGGTGCACCACCACCTGGCCCCCAGAATCCTTTCTTTATCCTTACTTCTTTTCAATATAACTATGATGTGTCTTGGTGTCTTCAGGTCTGGGGTGATTCTGTGCGGGACTCTCTGGAATACTTGAACCTTGATGTATTTTCTGCTGTTTAGGGTGGGGAGTTTTCTTCTATTATTTCCTCTAGGATGCTTTCTTCCCCTTCCTTTCTTTCTTCCTCTGGTAGGCCAATAATGCATATATTACTTCTTTTGAGGTTATCTCATATGTCTATGTTGTTATTTTCAGTGTCTCTCAATCTTTTTTTTTTTTAAGTTCTTTTACTTCTTTCTTAGCTATCGAACAGGCCATGGCCGGTGCGCTGCTATGTTCCATCGCTGGGGGGCCAGAGATGACCCGAACTGCCCCTGCGGCTACAGACAGACTATGACCCACATAGTCAATGACTGCCACCTCTCCAGATTCAAAGGAGGTCTTGAAACTTTACATCAGGCTCAACCTGACACTGTTGACTGGCTACGGAAGAAGGGCAAACGCTAGAAGAAGAAGAAGTTGTCTCTAATTCCTCCTCAGTCTGGCTAATTCTGTGTTTTGCTTCTGTTAATCTGTTCTCCCTTCCCTCAGCTTCATTCTTCAATTCAACTTTTTTTTTTTACTTTGTTCAGTTACAGTATTATCTTGTTCCCCTAGCTGTCCTTTTAGCTCAGCTATTTTAGGTTTCAGTTCTCTGATTACCTCATGATAGTCCATGTTTTCTTTCATGATCTTATTTGTTATTTCCCTATTTCTGATAGTATTTCCTTTTTTATTATTTTATTTTTATTTTTATTTTTGAACCAGAGCACTCACTGCTCAGCTCTGGCTTATGGTGGTGTGGGGAAATGAACCTGGGACTTGACAGAGACTCAGGCATGAGAGTCCATTTGCATAACCATTTGCATAATTGCTATCTACCCCCGCCCTCTTATAGTATTTTCCTCCAAAGCTTTCCTCAGTCCTATGACTAATGCATCAATTAATGTTTGGATGTTTCCTTCATATGTAGATGCTTCTGGCATGCTTGAAATTTTTTCTGGGCTGCTGTCCTGGTTCATTGTTGTAGTGGATCTTTTTGATTTGACCATTATCTCTTGGTGTCTTTTGTGGTTTGTGTCCTGACCACTGCTGTTCTGGTATGGTGTGGGGTGACCTCTAGTCTGTTGGTTCCTAGCCTTGTGGTCTGACTCAGGATTGGCTGTAGCTGTTGTTCTAATGTGATACCAGTGTCTTTGAAAAATGAGACGAAGTGTCTTTTGTGTTAAATTGAAGTGGGGGATATATGACGCCTGCTCCATTCTCCTTTGTCCTTTTTAGCAGCCTTTTGCAAACTTATGGATGAGTTATAATGTTCCACCATGGCTCCTCTTTGTCCCTTTCTCTAAAGTTTCTCTCCTACTGGCCTGGAAATTCTGCTATCACTTAGAATTCTCAGGTTTATAGTGGATTTTTTTTTGTGAAGAGTAGGCCAGGTGTTGTCCTCAAGCCACCATCTTGACTCTACCCCATGACAATGAAGCTATTTAATATGTGATGACTCTAAACCAAATCCTCACATCAATCCTTTGTAGTTAGCTGGTCTTATCACCCGTGTTTTGTAAATAAGACTGAGACTCATCTAACAAGTAGGGGTACAATTGGGATTGCAAACATATGTCTAGATGACAGGAAGCATTAGATGTCCATCAGAAGTCATTTCCCCCTTGTTGGAGAAGGTCCTAAACTCTTTTTGCCAGGCTCCTCCAGATATGGCTACATAGTGTGTCTGCCCAGTAGAGTTTAGGCCTTGTTTTTTAAGATTATCTCATTATAAGTCAGAAAGAGAAGGATGAATATGGATCCCACTCATAAACAGATACTGGAAAATAAGAACAGAAGTGAAAACACAAAGCAGAACTTGGACTGGAGTTGGTGGATTGCACCAAAGTAAAAGACTCTGGGGTTGGGGGCAGGGGGGTGGTTCAGGTCTGGAACACGATGGCAGAGGATGGCCTAGAAGGAGTTGAATTGTTATGTGGAAAACTGAACAATGTTACACATGTACAAACTGCTGTATTTTACTGTTGACTGTATACCATTAACCCAACCAATAAAGAAAAAATTAATTTAAAAAAAGATTACCTCATTAAGGGGGGGCAGGCCATGGCACACCTGGTTGACTTCACAAATTAGCATGTACAAGGACATGGGTTCAAGCCCTTGCTCCCCTCTTGTGTGGAAGGGAGGAGACTTCATGGGAAATGAAGCTGGTCTGCAGGTATGTATCTTTCTCTCTTCCTCTCTATCTCCCTCTTCTCTCTCAATGTCTTTCTGTATTATCAAATAAAATAAAAAAGGGGAAAATGGCACCCAGGAACAACAGATTCATCATGCCAGCACCAGCTTCACTGATAGCCCTGGTGGCAATAAAAAAGTAAATACATTTTTTTAATATTTAATTTTTTTTAATGAGAGAGAGAGAGAGAAAGAGACTAAGACCAAAGCACTGCTCAGCTCTAGTTTATGGTGATGCTAGGGATTCAACTTGGGACCTTGGAGGCTCAGGCATAAAAGTCTTTTTACATAACCATTATACTATCTCCCCAGCCCAAAATATACTTTTCTTAAAGATTGTTTTGTTAACAATGAGGTTGGGAGATAGCTCACTCAGTAGAGCACATTTTTCCATGTAGGAGGCTCTGGGTTTGAACCCCAACACCACATGAATACACCATGGACTATAGCAAGTCCCATGTAGGGTAGAGCAGTGCTATGGTGTCTCTCCTTCTCTCTCTCTCAAAAAAAAAAAAAAAGATAAAGTAAGAATGTAAATTTTGGGCTTGGGGGACCACTAGGCAGTATGGTATATGCAAGAGGCCCTGGTTCACTTCTCAGCACTATATTTTTTAAAATCTATACATTATTCACTATTTTCTTTTTCCCTGTTGGCTGACTAGGAAGGGTTCATCCCCTAGGGTGACTTTCTGAGCACTTGAATCACCACCTAAAAGAGAGACAACCCACCAGGAATTTGGTGACGAAGACAAGAAGCCAGTATAAAGCTCCTAAGATACGGGACCTTCGCTGACCCAGCAGTTAACATCCCCTTAACTGATAACCGCTTGTACCCAGGTTAGTGTTATCTGCTAGATATAGTGTTATTCAACTAGAGCAGAGACACCAAGGAGGAATTCACCAGGAGAGATACCAGGATAAACAAAGTGTGGTTTTTTTTTTTTAAAGAAAGAAAGTAATGCTCTAAATGGCTAGATTACCAACTAGCAGTTACCAGCTAGCAAAAGGCAAGCTGTAAAGGGAAGCACTGAGAGGCCTTGTGTCAACCAAGAAAAGAAAAAGGCCTTGAGAGAAAAAGTCAAGCAATTAGACTGGCCAACTGCAGGGGAGAAGAGACTGCAGACAGGAAGACCACCTCAAGGGTGTGAGGACAGCAGCAGCCTAATGAGAGCAAGACTGTGAGTCAGCAAAAGACTCTTCCTGTCATTACTCTTCTGTATCAAACTCAGTTTCTAAAGGATTTGATTTTTTGTGTGTGTGGCTATAACTGTGATAAATGCTGATTACAAATGCATGAAGTTTCAAGAAGATTATGAATCCTACCTCACCTCATAATTAAAGATAAATGGAATTGCTATTTCAAGACATACATCTCTGAGATCACTTTACCATTTTTCTTTTGTACTGTAAATATGAGCATCCCCCAAAAAAGGGGGGGGGAGGAGAAGGGCATAATCTCATATTTTCCATTGAATATAACCCTGGCAACATCCCTAGTCAACACTGAGCTTCACATCTGTGAGAGCAGCTATGATTCCCCCATGGTACAGATGTGCTAACATTTAAAGACCAATTATGGGGCTGGGTGGTGGTGCACCTGGTTGAGCACATGTTACAATGTGAAAGGACCCGGGTTCGAGCTCCTCAGCCCCACCTGCAAGGGGAAAGCTTTGCAGTGATGAAGCAGTGCTGCAGGTATCTCTCTGTTTCTCTCCCTCACTCTCTCTCCCTTCCTCTCAACTTCTGGTTATCTCTATCCAATAAATAAAAATAATCCTTAAAAATTTTTTAAGAATTTATTTTTTATTTTTATTATCTTTATTTGATAGAGACAACCATAAATTGAGAGAAAGGGGGAGATAGAGAAGAGAGACAGAGATACCTGCAACCCTGCTTCACTACTTGTGAAGCTTCCCCCGATAGGTAGGGGCTGGGGGCTTGTACCCAGGTCCTTGTGCATTGTAACATATGCGCTCAACCAGGTGAGCCACCTCCTGCCCCCCCCAAAAATAGAATTTCTTTCTAAATAAGACCAGTTATTTACCAATGTATTGAATACATTAAGGTTGAAAAAAAATTGAATACATTAAGGTTGAAAAAAAATGTGGCATTAAACATTCCTACTGCTGGGTTTCTGTGCAAATGTGTACATGCTTTTATATGATTAATATCTGGAAGTAAAGCAACTGAGCCAAAGTATTTACTTGTCTAATGTCAAACTGTCCTCCTGAAAGATGAACTCAGACTCCTGCTAGCAAAGTGGGCGTGGCTCCACACCTCTGCTGACACTGGGATCCTTGGCCAATCAGGTATAGTGAGGAAAATATTTCTTTCTCTAATTTTTGAAAACAGTGAATGTTTTAAAGTTTGGATTTGCATTTTGTTTGTTTGTTTGTTACCTTTCTTTCCTTTTTTTAAAACCTTTATTTATTCCCTTTTGTTGCCCTTGTTTTATTGTTGTAGTTATTATTGATGTCGTTATTGTTGGACAGAGAGAAATGAAGAGAGGAGGGGAAGACAGAGAGGGGGAGAGAAAGATAGACACCTGCAGACTAGCTTCACTGCTTGTGAAGTGACTCTCCTGCAGGTGGGGTGCCGGGGGCTTGAACCAGGATCCTTAGGCTTTTTTTTTTTTTAACATACATCCTCTCTTGTCTGTGGAACAGCCTAAAACACATCACGTGATATTTAGAAGCTGTCTTTAGTCAGACACCAATGCACCTCGTTTATATAATTGGTCCAAGCGACTAGAAGCAACTTCTGAATTTGAAGGACTTAGCATGAAACAAGTCAGTACCATGGCAGAATTCTAACTCGTCTCTCAGGATATCAGAGTTGATGTCTCTGCATAGAGCTACCTAAATAAACTGTTCTGCAGGGCTGGTGAAAGAACTCACTTGACTAGGGCACTGCTTTCTCATGTGTACGACCTATATTTGAGCCTGCCCTCCATTTCATTGAAGGAAGCTTTGGTGCTGTGGCTTCTTCTCTCTCTCTTTCTATTTATCTCTATCTCTAACTCTATATCTCTATCTAAAAAGAAAAACTGGCAATAAACCATTTTGCCAATTAAAATCTAACAATTTGTTGACATCGTTGCATCCTTGAGGCTTTTTTCTCATGATTCTCATATATCTGATTTATTTTTTGAGTTACTTAGTAGCTAAGTCAAAGGGCAAATCCACCAGAGGATGAGAGAAAAACTACCAACAGGCAACTAGTACAGGCTGTCAAGCCCAATGGTGAAGGAAGGGAAAGGACACAGACAAGCTGTATATAAAGACAGATGCCCAATGGATAGAACATTCACTAAGGAAAAAAAAAAAGTGTCAAGCACAGGTTGCCTTAGTGAAAAAAATGGCCGGCCGCCTGGAGCACTTATTATTATTTCACTCTCCCTGCTGGTCACATGACAGGCAGTTCGTTATGTGATTTACGCCACTAATGTGGCCCCTCCCCATGAGGATGGAAATCCACAAACTACTTATCAATCACAGTGAGAACTGAGAAATGAGAAAGACAAGGAAACAAATCCTTCTTTTATTTATTTTAATTTTTTGTTTTCTTAAGCCGAGCACTGCTCAGCTCTGGCTTATGGTGCTGCTGGGGATTGAGCCTGAAAGCTCAGAGCCTCAGGCACAGTGCAGAACCACTATGCTATCTTCCTCAGTCCAAGACAATGCTTTTAATATTTAATCTATTTCTATACTTTTTGATATTTTTTTTCTTAAGCAATCAGCAAGGATATTTTTTAACATTTTTTTAAAAAATTAAATAAAAGATTAATAAAATGGAAAATGATAGCAGATCCTAGATATGGTCCGAGGAATGTGCAAAGAAAAACCATAAAAGTGGTAACAAAACTGCACTTTAAAGCAAGACTTTCTTTCTTCTCTCCCTGATTTTACTTTTGCAAAGGGATGGGGGTGCTCAGATTCCTGCTCCTTTGTTTTCTCAAATTTTACCGTCTGCACCCCTCCCTGGATAAACTGGAAATACTGACAGTGTAAAGGACAGCAAGAAGCAACAGGTCCCTTGAGTAGATGAGAACCTTATGTTACACAAATCTACAACCGTGACCGATTCTTTAAAGAGATCAATAGAAGTAATCGCTCCCCTTCCTTCAAAGAGAAGGCAGGAGTAACCTGAGCATACTCAGCAGTAGCTTCTGCTCCCCTGACAAGTAATTAGAGCCAGTGATGGGTCATTTGTCCAAACCTCAAAAACTAGGGTTCATGGTCTAGATATGCCTGAACCAATTTCTCAAACAAAACATAGGTAAGACCCTTTAAAGATTTCTAGCTAATGGGTTATCCTTCACAGCACTTACTGTTTGTTTTGTTGTTGTTGTTGTTGTTTTCCCTAAAATGCCAGTTTTATAACACCCATGCGCTGCAAAGCTTACCACCTTCTTCCCTACTTTTCTAGATCCAGTCCCAGTCCCTCAAAAGAGGAAGTAGGAGCAAAACCCATGCATGATCTGGTCCCACCCACCACTCTCTCCACACAAATCTTGAGCTATCAACTATTCCTTTCTTTCTTCTTCCAAGACTTTCTCTTTCCAACCCACCAGAAAAGGCAGGTACAGAAACCAGGAAAAAATATGTGTGCTCTGTTTCTAGGGAGGATACAAGGGCTTTGACAGAAAGAAAATAGGTAGCTTCCTGCCTGTATCTCTTACCATATCCAAGAAGATTACAAAATCACCCAAAGTGACAAAGCCAAATCATGCAATTTCCACATCAGCCCTATGAGTTATAGCACCACCTGAGAAAAGCTGTTTTTCAACCTGCACCTCAGATTCCTCATCCATGAAATGGAGGTGGCTATATTTGTCTGCTCTAGTTATGATAAACACAGATAGCTGTTAATATCAGCCACTTCCTTTTTTTCTGATGACTTAGATGCCACCATCTGGTACAGAAGTCATCAGAACTAATCCCTTTCAAGAGATGCCACCTTTTAAAGCAGTCCCCTTAATTCCAATTAACTTAGTCAATTTTGCTGTTAAGTCAATTAGTCCTATTTGCTTTTCATCAAGTGACTTGTGAGCATTTATATTGTCATAATAATGTATTTTATGCAGTCATAATAAGTAAGTTTTGCTTACTGATCTTGAATTTTTAAATCAGCCAGAGATCAAAACATGGAGAAGTAATTATAAACCACAGAAAATTATTACATAGGAGAGAATGAGGAGAGGAGAGAGAAGTGTGAGAAGACTTAGGAAAAGCAGTACCACTTTCACTAGCTAGAGATTTACTTTAAGGTCTACTTTTATTTATTTCATGAGAGAGAAAGAGACTTTGGCATATGAGATGTCAGGGGTTGAACTCAGAACTTCATGCTTGTAAGTTCAAAATTCTACCACCAAACCATTTCCTGGGGACACATATACAATTTCTAACTTGGCAGAGAAGGAAATACAAGTACAAGGAATTGGGGGCCAGGTGGTGGTGCACCTGGTTAAGCATACACACTACAGTGTGCAAGGACCTGGGTTCAAACCCCTGGTCCCCACCTGCAGGCAGAAAGCTTCACGAGTGGTGAAGCAGAGCTACAGGTGTCTCTCTGTCTCTTTCTCTATCTCCCCCTACCCCAATTTCTCTCTGTCTCTATATAATAATAGATAAATTATACACATATATATAACTACAAGTACAAGGAACTGTCAAAGTTACAAAGATAACCATCAGAGTAAATGAAAAGGATGTGGGGGGTCACAGAAATGAGCTGATTCCTCTACTACAGGAGATCATCAGTAGGTTAAGATCAAATAGAAAAAAAAAATCAGTAAGTGGTAGCCTAAGTACATCACTAAAAGACATGAAAATAACAGTTCAACCCACAAAATGGATATTAAAACTAGTTTATTTAGGAAAGCAGGGCTAAGACAGGGAGCCATAATTTTCAGATTTGCTTTTAAGACTTTATTTATTACTTTTTATGAGACAAAGAGAGAAACTAGAGCACTGCTCAGCTCTGCCATATGGTGGTATTGGGGAATGAACCCACAGCTTCTGGGGCCTCAGGCAAGAAAGTCTGGTGTACAATCTTTGCACTCTATCCCCAGCCCAGAACTACACTTTTCTGATACTAGTTCTTCTAAACTACTATTTAAATTTTTAAGTGCTCTTAAAAACTTATAAATGGTGCTCGCTTCGGCAGCACATATACTAAAATTGGAATGATACAGAGAAGATTAGCATGGCCCCTACACAAGGATGACATGCAAATTCATGAAGCATTCCATATTAAAAAAAAAACTAATAAATGTGGTTGAAGGGTGGGGATATATAACATAATAGTTATACAAAGAGACTCTCATGCTTGAGGCTCCAAAGTCCCAGATTCAATCCCCCACACCACCATAACCCAGAGCTGAGCAATGCTCTGGTTAAAAAAAAAAGGTCACACTCTGTGGTCATGAGTAGGAATGTTCCCAGCTGCCTCAATTTCAGGACCCATCTCCCTCAGGTGGAACATAGAGTATGTTTGTTGTCCAACCTCCCTTCGGAGGATGGGACATTCTCTGCCATTGTTGATCCATGTTGAAAGCAAGGTCCTATGGGGGCCCACAAAGGGGTCTATTGTGTTGTTACTGATGGAGATGACCAGTAACCTTCTGCACCTCATAATGTCTCTGGGTCCATACTCCAAGAAAGATAAAGAATAGGAAAGCTATCAGGGGACAGGATGGGATACAGAGTCCTGGTGGTGGGAATTGTGTGGAGTTGTACCCCTCTTATCCTATGGTTTTTGTCAGTGTTTCCTTTTTACAAATAAAATTTTTAAAAATTTTAATGGAGAAACAAAAAAAACTATTCACAATTCAGAGTAAAATCACAAGAATAAGCCTGGTAAGGAAGGTGGAGAGCACATATGAAAAAACACTCTCTTCACTGGCTTAACTGAGAAGACAGAGCTTAGAGAATCCTACTCCACTTTTAAAAGGACAGACTGACCATTTTTCCCCCTAAAATATAGAGAAGCAGATGTGGGGGGGGGAAGAGTGAAAGAGATGGAATCTGCCTTCAGTGTAAAAGAGCTGGGCTCTAACCTGGATTTCACACATGACAAAGCAGCAGCCCACTATTCAAGTGAGCTATTTTGCTCACTCTAGACTCCCCTTCTTAAAGCTGGTGTTTCTCTTCAGTTCATCTGCAAGTGTAATATAATTCCTATCTAAAATCCAAATGGGGGGGGGGCAGGTGGTGGCGACCTAGTTGAGCGCACATGTTGCAATGCGCAAACCCCCTCTCCCCACCTGCACAGGGAAAGCTTCACAAGTGGTGAAGCAGTGCTGAAGGTGTCTCTCTGTCTCTTTCCTTCTGTATCTCCCTTTCCTTCTCGATTTCTAGTTATTTATATCAAAAACTAATAATAAAGATAATAAAAAATTAAGTAAGTAAATTTATGTTAAAAAAAATCCAGACAGTGGCACATCAGGTTAAGCACTCACAATACAGTGCACCCAGGTTCAAACCCCTCATCCCCACCTGCAAGGAGAAAGCTTCACAAGTGGTGAAGCATGGCTGCACGCATCTCTTTATCCCTCTCCCTCTCTATTTTCCCCTCCCCTCTCAATTTCTTTCTGTCTCTATCCAATAATAAATAAATAAATATTTTTAAAAGACAATTTAGAAAACAATAAATCAAATCCCTACAGGATTACTTTGGGGAAGAGATATTAATTGGGCATAGAAGATACATGAAAAGAGACCACATATTTTTAAACAGATTTTTTATTTTTTATCTTTATTTATTTGAAATTGAGAGGGAAGGGGGTGACAGACAGGGAGAGAGACAAAGAGACATCTGCAGCACTGCTTCACCACTTGTGAAGCTTTCCCCCTGCAGGTGGGGACTGGGGGCTCGAACCTGGGTCCTTGCGCACTGTAACATGTGCGCTCAACCAGGTACGCCACCACCTAGCCCCCATTTTTTTTCTTTAGTGGGAAGATTAATGGTTTACAGTCAACAGTAAAATACAGTAGCTTGTACATGTATAACATTTATGTTTTCTTTTTTATTTTTTTATTTCTTTATTGGGAATTAATGTTTTACAGTTGACAGTAAATACAATAGTTTGTACATGCATGACATTTCTCAGTTTTCCACATAACAATTCAACCCCCTCTAGGTCCTCCTCTGCCATCATGTTCCAGGATCACAACCCTCCCCCTCACCCCAGTGTCTTTTACTTTGGTGCAATAGACCAAACCCAGTCCAAGTTCTGCTTTCTCTTTTCTTATTTTTCAACTATTTTTTTATTAGTGATTCAGTGATGATCGACAAGATTGTGGAATAACAATGTATCACCCCCTCCATTGGAAGCTTCCCTACTGTTTATCCCTCTGGGATCATGGACCCAGGACCATTAAGGCAAAAGAGCCAATTTTTATTTAATTAATTTACTTTGCCACCAACATTATGGCTCAGGTTCATTGTCTGCTCCCAGCAGTCATTTTGTTTCCTTCTTTATTTGTTTCTGTTTGAATAAAGGGTAAGACAGAAAGAGAGGGAGTGAGAGAGACTGAAAAAGGAGAGAAAGTAGGGCACCAAAGTAAAAACCCTGTGGTGAGGGGTAGACATGCGGCTTCCTGGGCAGGTGGGGGTGGGTGGGTGGGATGGGACACAGTCTTTTGGTGGTGGGAATGGTGTTTATATAAACTCCTAGTAAAGTGTAGTCCTATAAATCACTAGTTAATTAATATGAGAGGGGGGAAATTAATTTATGTCTCGAAGTTTTTAAAACACAGACTGAGTCTTCTTAATCTATAGGCTGTGTATCTGATATGTGGACTCTCTCAAAAGCTTAGACCAAGTAGATCAGAGGCAACCAGTGGCACAGCTATTTACAAGATACTGGGTACTATACAGCAAACCCTAACAAAAAGACTTTTCAAAGTTAACCCAATTACCAAATAATGTGATGATAACATTAACTATCCATTGTCTTTTTGAACCCTAAAACAGCAGGAACCTCACATCTCCACTAGAGAGCCTATATTTCTCCCAGTCCTAGAACCTTAGGATACGGCCCACTTTCCCGCATGCCTCTCCCAATCCTTATCAAATAATATTGCATCAGGCAATCACAGCCTAATCAACGCAATGATTGCCACCTCAACATGCTTCAGCTCAGACTGTGTCCAGAGACTTCACGTGTGGAATGACAACCCTTCAGCTTCATTACTCGGGTGAGACCTTTCCTTTCATAGCATTCTCTAATTCCATCCCAGGTGGATCACTTTCTAACAAAGTCCCAAAACCTAGATATAGAACAGGTTCTGTGAGAGACAGCATATGTTCACACGTATCCATAAACTAGTGCAAAATATATACCTGAAAGCAGAAGTACACTAGAGTTTGCAGTGAGTATCCCCCCAACACTTCATCTCCACTATTCCAAGCTTTGGGTCCATGACTGCTCAACAATTTGTTTGGCTTTGTATGTTAACTCTCTTTTCAATCACCAGGTTCCAGATGCCATCAGGATGCCGGCCAGGCTTCCCTGGACTGAAGACCCCACCAATGTGTCCTGGAGCTCCGCTTCCCCAGAGACCCACCCCACTAGGTAAAGAGAAAGGCAGACTGGGAGTATGGACCGACCAGTCAACGTCCATGTTCAGCAGGGAAGCAATTACAGAAGCCAGACCTTCTACCTTCTGCAACCCACAACGACCCTGGGTCCATACTCCCAGAGGGATAGAGAATGGGAAAGCTATCAGGGGAGGGGATGGGATATGGAGATTGGGTGGTGGGATTGTGTGGAGTTGTACCCCTTCTACCCTATGGTTTTGTTAATTTATCCTTTCTTAAAAAATAAATTTAAAAAAAGCATAGTAATAAATATTAAAAAAAAAAAAAAGGAGAGAAAGATACCTGCATCACTGTTCCGTGCTCATGAAGCCTCCCCACTGTAGGTGGGGCCCAGGGCTTAAATATAGGTCATGGTGACATGTACACTCTCTATGTGCCACCACCTGGCCCCAAAAGCCAAACATTTTTTAGTAAGAACAATGGCAGAGAATTTGCCTGACTGCTAGTTCAGAAATAGACATATTTACAGGGCAGGGGGTGGCGCACCTGGTTAAGTGCATATAGTACTTAGCGCAAAGACCCAAGCAAAGATCCAGGTTCGAGCCCCTGGCTCCCCACCTGAAGTGAGGTCACTTAACAAGCAGTGGAGCAGGCCTGCTGGTGTCTCTCTCCTCTCTGTCTCCACCTCCCCTCTCAATTTCTCTCTGTCTTTCTAATAAAATGGGGGAAAAGATGGCAGCCACGAGCAGTGGATTCACAGTGCCAGAACTAAGCCCCAGCAATAACCATGGAGGCCAAATTAAAAAAAAAAAAAAAAAGCAACAAAGAAATATTTGTGATTTGTGGAGGAAAATACATGGCACAGCATCTGAAGCATCCCTGCCCTAAATGAAGGAAGAAATAGCCACTGTCAGTAAAGGTAGATACCAAGGAATGGCCTCTGCCCTCCTTACTCTAATGTGGCACTTGGACAGAATGTGTAAGAAACATAACAACATCCAAGCCCAAGTCCTATAACTAACAAAAAAAAATGTTTTAGTTGAGGTTCTCTCAGCTTCCTGAGAACATGATTTCTGTGCTCCATCCAGGATGAGCAGAGATGCACGTAACTCAGCACATGTCTGTCAGGAGGCCACAAATGTCTAAGAGCAGAAATTTTCTATCCGTCAACTATCTACTGGCAAGTAACTATCTACAAAACAGTGACGAGGTGGTGAGCAAAAGAAAAAGCCCAGTGGAGGCTAGGATAACTTTGATCAGAGGTAAAGGAAAGCAGTGTGAATTTGAAAGTCCAATGTTTCCTCATGGCAAATCATGTAGGCTTTAAACAAAAATGACTTGAGATCACTAAGTTCCTGTCACTTTCTGCAACAGGCTTCTGGGTTCCCTTGCTCCAGACTCATTCTTTCATAGTCCCTAAACTGTTACAATTTTAAAAGGGGGCGGTGGAGGCAATGGGTGATGGTACAACTGGTTAAGCACACATGTTACAATGTGCAAGGACCTGGGTTCAAGCCCCCTGGCCCCACCTGCAGGGGGAAAGCTTTGCAAGTGGTAAAGCAGTGTTGCAGGTGTCTGTCTCTCACCCTCTCTACCCCTCACTTCCCTCTCAATTTCTGACTGTCTCTATCCAATAAATAAATAAAGATCATACCAAAAAAAAAAAAAAAAGAAGAAAAATCTTTCTAACACTCAAATCTGATTGAACCCTCCTGTATTGTTTCATTTGGTGGGCAAGGAGGGAAGCGGGACCTAGAGAGGAACTGTCAAATTTTCTTAAGGGGGGATGGTCAGGCAGTAGTGCAGTGGGTTAAGAGCAGGTGGCGCGAAGCACAAGGACAGGAGTAAGGATCCTGGATTGAGCCCCTGGCTCCCCACCTACAGGGGAGGTCGCTTCACCACTTGTGAAGCAGGTTTGCAAGTGTTTATCTCTCTCTCCTCCTCTCTGTCTCCCCTCCTCTCTCCATTTCTGTCTGTCCTATCCAATAACAATAACAATAATAACCACAACAATGATAAAACAACAAGGGCAACAAAAGGGAAAAAATAGCCTCCAGGAGCAGTGGATTTGTGGTGTGGGCACCGAGCCCCAGCAACAGCCCTGGAGGCAAAAAAAAAAAAAAAAAAAAGCCAAAATGATTTGAAAAAAAATTTTTTTTCTTAACCAAGATAATGATATAATTATACCACCTGACCCCTGCCTATTTCTGCATCTTGAATCCTTGCTTATCTATAAAATTTAATCCTGCTCATCCTTCAAGGTTCAGTTCAAATGTTATTTTCCAGAAATCCTTTGCAGACTCAAGGTACCCCTGAATGTTCCTCAGTGTTATCAAAATCATAGTTCTAAGCATAGACTAAAGATTACTGAGATAAAGGTTAATATTGTTATGATTTTATAGTCTCCGACCAGTACCTTTCATGTAAAATGCTATAGAGAGATATATATACAGGTAGGTAGATGATAGATAGATAGATAGATAGATAGATAGATAGATAGATAGATAGATGAAGACAGATGTTAGGGAGGTAGATAGATAGGACAGATAGATAGAAGAAACTCTAAATTCCCCCTCCCTAAAATGACCTTACACTAAGAATTCAAATAACATAAGGGAAATCACAAGTCTCTAAATGTTAGGTTCCTCCAAAAAGCAACAACCGTGTGCTATGGAAAATAATCTGGGAAAATAATCTGCAGAAAATAATCTGCATCTAATCTGGGATTTAGAAAGCTTGATTCTAGCCACAGATCTGCTCTATGTCTTGGAGGAAATTGAGCAGCCTGTGTGTTTTCTGTTTTGTTTTGTTTTTTTCTACTTGAAAAAAAAGGAGTGTGGGGGCAGGGGATTGGGGGGTGATTGCTATGGTTTCTTGCTCTGGAAACCTCAGACTTGCTCCTCCAGACATCAGCCTTTCCATAAGGCATTCATTCACAGTGTGCACATTTCTGGCATGTAGGTTATCCAAAGCCAAGGGGAAAATTAGTGGCAGATGGTACCAAGGCTGTAGGTCCAAGTGCTTTTTCTATTTGTACCCTAGGACAAATGTGACTGTTTTTTTCAATTCAAATAGTGTATTATGCTTGTCCCTATGACTATATATAACTTAACATTTCTGTGGTCCTTTTTCACCCTACAAGTGCTTTTTTTTTTCATTTTCTTAATATTGTATTTATATTTAATGAGAGAGAGACAAGAGAAAGATTCAGAGAAAAAACAGAGCTCTACTCAGCTCTGGCTTGTGGTGGTGCTGGGGATTGATCCTGGGACTTCCTAGCCTCAGGCATGAAAGTCTTTTGTATAACCATTATGCTGCCTGCCCAGCCCCCAAATATTTTTAGAGACATTATACCAGTAATTCTTTCAACAGCCTTGTGAAGTACAAAAAATAGTACTGTCTCCTGATACTAAAATGGAAGTTGAGGTTCACAGACATAACAAGATTATGAGAGGGAAAGAAAAAAACAAACACTTGCCTTACATGCCTACGGCTTACTCTGACTTCTGTTTTTATATTGCAATTCAAATGCCTCGGGAACTCACTGCTGTTTTAAAAATCACAGAGATGCCTTCTAACTTAGAGGGTTAGAACATTACACTAAATTATGAGGTAAATAACAATAACTGAGAACTATGCACACCTACAAAATGTGGGAGTAAATGCAATTTTTACACCTAACATACTAGTTTAGATCAGGCACATATTTTGAAACTTGGGGGGGGTTCTCTCTGTTTTTCCAGGATCTGAATGAACACTTTCAACTTTAAGTTCCTATCAGATGAAAACACTTCTTCTAATATTACTGTTAATCATGCCACTCACGTTTCATGAGAATTTAGAATCTATTAATATTACACACTGTGAAACAGAGTTGATCTGTATAATTTAAGATGTTCCACTTAAAACTGTTCTAGAATTCAGAAGAAGAATTTCCTTTAAAAACTGTCTTGCTACTCACTAAAATGAGAGTAACACAAGGATGTTTATTCACAAAAAAAAACCAGAATAACTCATTGGAATAAGCAATGGAAATCTACTAAATGAAGAACAAATCATACACTTATTATAAGCATCAAGTAAGATAGTCTGTATGTGAAGACATCCATATTAAAATGCAACACTTCACTCTCAACTTTAAAAGCTTCAAAGAATAGAAAAAGTCATTCATATTTCTGTGTTTAAGAATGAGAACTTCATTTTAAGTCGAGGTTCATCTTAAAGGTGATATCATGAAATTGACAGATATCACTTTCATAGTGACACATCCACAACGTACAAAGCAGGACTATCTGGATCATAAGCCATGCGACTCCATTCACTTCTCACTCCTCCACTCAGTGCCCAACTTTCCAAATGCAGTAAAGACAAGACTCAAAATGAAAAATCCTTCTGCCAAGCCTTAGCCTACCTCAGTCTAAAAGGCTTTCCAAGGCTCAGATAATTCAGTTACACTCAGAACTCCCGGCCATGTTGTAAATTTATATTGTGAACAACAATAAATAAATAAATAAATAAATAAATAAATAAATAAATAAATAAATAGCAGGAATGATGTTCAAACTGTTGACAGGACTCAATGAAAGCTATACCATATACCTAACCGCAGCCTTCACACAGGCTCTCAGCCCCAGCACTGAAGTGATCAAGTTACATTTGAGTGGACACACACAAGCCATCTGAAATGCCAGGCAGATTTCCACAGAAAGGTAAGTTGAAAGGATGTTTCCTGAGATGTCACTGGTTCTCTCTGACCAAACAGGAACATTTACTAGCATCCAGGAACAATCTCCATCTATCTGAAATATGTGATCTCCCAATTCATATTTTAAAATGTGTCTCCCCTATGGCCAGCGCCATCAGGCAGGTGCCAAGAACAAAACACACAGATTTGCCTCCATGTCATCAATGCTGAATACCTCTCCCAACCTAGTGATTAAGCTAATTACTCCCACCATTCATGACTCTCTCTCTCTCTCTCTCTCTCTCTCTCTCTCTAATTGAGACAAATCAAGATTTATCCTGTGCAGATTTATTTGGAGCAAGTTAAAATAAAGCTTCCTTCATCTATATTCAAACAGAATGAGACTGGACACTGTTTGCAAGTGTCAGGCAAATGAAAACTGTAAGCATGTCTGTATCCTGGACTTGCAACACGAGAAGACAAATGCCTCGTCACTAACCACTTTATTATAAGGGTTTCTGATACCCCACAAGCAAATCCTGCCAGCATCAAAGTATACATTTACAGGGGGAAAGAAACTTTTGTCTTCATCAAAAAATTCTGTCACCTTTTCATTTTGCTCTGAAATGTAACACATGAAGTATGTTGCCAAGAGCTCAAATACATCTTTAACTTCAACAGACATGACATAAAGCAAGAAATAACATCTTTCACTGGGACTAGAACACTTACCTTGAAATTAGCAGGAGGGTTCTTACCTTTTTCTGGACTCAAGTTTTTATACACTTCAAGGTCTGCCATTAAATTGGAAAGTGTCACACATTCTTGGCAAGAGCTGTACAGTGTCTCTTCAAAAGCAAAGCCTTTCCCCAATACACATCTCCAAAAAGGAAAAAAAAGAACAACAACAAAAAAATAAAAAGGGCAAAGAAATCCTTTGCAGCTCCCAAGAACTTGGCTCAAGCCTCGCTTTCTGACACAAGATCTTCACAGGTCAGGCTTTAACAGTGGAGAGAAAATAAATCTGTGAGCTCTGATTACAGAACTTTGTCCCTAAGTGAGAGAAAATCACAGCCAGATAAGAGCGCTGAAAGCATCTGCTCCGGCTGCCGCTATTGTGGACAAGCAGGCGCAGTAGCTACTTTGGCTGTGAGCTGTACAGGCTTAGCGCAGCGCTCAGAGCCCTCCAGACATATGTATAGAATGCCTCCGTAAAGGCCAGGTCCTCGCCCATCACAGAGACTCTCCTCACCTAGAGGCCACTGAGAAACACTGATTGCCATGGCTGTGACGCAGGCTGAATGCAGAAAATGAACACACACACACACACACACACACACTGATGCATGTTCTCCCACAGGCAAACACTACGACATGGGGGGGAGGTCAAAACAATCCATTAAAAACCAAAAAAGTCAGCTGTGTGGAGTCCTCTGCCCTGTGTGCAACTTCCCAGCCATTCCGGGTAAGCACAGGATCACGGGTGGAGAGCAGTCCAGCTTTCCATACCTAGTTCTCGCATAAACGGTTCAAACAGATGCAGAAAAGGCTGAGATGTTTCCAACTCAGACTGAAAGGGGTTACAGATTCAAACCTGTATGCAATGCCTGCTAATTCTCAGGTGAAAACAAATATATATATCACATTTGAGAGGGGGGATGGAAGGGGGAGCAGTATGAATGAGTCTGGAAAAGCCAGCTTTTAGTGAATGAAGCAATGTGCAATTAGACCAGAGCTTTACCTCAAGTGAATATACACATTATTTGCATGTTTTCATCAAGTCCTTCAAAGAGGCAGGGAGGAAGGCAGCTCTTTCACAAGCAATTGACCGTAGCCTTCATTTCAGAGTTGCAAGGCAGTCTATCAAGCCTGAGTCTTAACCCCCTGAGACCCAGAATTCTCTCTGACTCCTAATATTGCTGCTTTCTTCTCCACACTGTGTGTACCCCCTGTGAACCCCTTCACCCCATTTCCATCAGACTCACCCAGCCCAGATAGCTTCCTCACCCTCTCTCTAAGGTGCCAGACCCACGTCAATTCCCATCCACCTGTTTCCCAACTGACAAGCTCCCTCCCTCCCACCCCTGTTTGCAAACCCCACTGGTAACTCTTAAATATTCCTGAGGAATCTGAATTTCCAAAGTGTGTGGAAGTGCACACAAGCAGAATATCCTCAGATAATTGTGTCTGATATGCATGGAACACACAACACAGGAAACAGCAGTGAAGAGTTTAGGAGCCCTTCCACCTCATGGCTCTTGAAATCCTATATACTGGTTAATAAAAGCAGATGATCTAGGGGGCCGGGCAGTGTCATACCCAGTTGAAATACACATTTCCATGTGCAAGAATCTGGGTTCGAGCCCCTGCTCCCCACCTGCAGGGGGGACACTTCATTGGTGATGAAACAGTGCTACAGGTGTTAATCTTTCTCTCTCCCTCTCTATCTCCACCTCCCTTATCAATTTCTGTCTTATAAAATAAAATGGGGGGAAGAAAATATGGCTGGCCCCAAGCCCCAGAGGCAACCTTGATGTCAATTTAAAAAAAAAAAAAAAGCAGATGACCTCATTGCTTAATCTGAACAAACCAGTACTTTGTCTTATTTACTTGTTTGCTTCTATTGCCATCAGGGTTGTTGCTGGGGCTCAGTGCCACCACTACAAATCCACTTCTCTTGGCGGCCATTTTTCCTCTATTTTATTTGACAGGACAGAGAAATTGAGAGTAGAGGGGAGACAGAGAAAGAGAAAGAAAGATAGACACCTGCATGCAGACCTGCTTCACCACTCATGAAGGGGCCCCCCTACAGATGGGGTTCAAACAGCAGGGGTTCAAACACGGGACCTTGCATATAGCAGTTTAAACCAGTACTTTAAACTTCAAGTTGCACCTCAAAATTTGAGATGGCTCAGAAACACCCATTCCTATTAAGTTATCCAAATGATCCATACTCCCAGGTCACACACAAAACAAAAGTTTCAGTGACATATAACCAGTGCCAAATGAAGACTCTCTAGTGCCTCTAGTTTCTCAGAACCAAAACTACCTGAAAAGCAAAAGGCATCTTTGGGCCAATTTTCCACCCAATCCAAAAAAGCGATGGAAGCCAAAGCCTCCCTTCCTTGTCCCTTTTGAACATCCCCCACTGCAACAGTCTGACACCAGCACAGTGAAGAGGGAAAGGAAGAGGGAAAGGGCCTCTGTTCCTCCCCTTCCAGCAAGTTCTCCATCCCTCTCACCCTCTGGCTCTTGAAGCCCCTGGGGTTCCTCCAGAAAAGCCGGGTGTGGGGGTCAGACATGGAGCACAGGGCAGGGTCTTGGGTTTATCCTGAATGATTCTTGGTACCTACAAAGACTAAGCTACACAGCAAGGGGAGCACTGAGCAGTTCGGAGGGCAAGTGGGTGAGCTTGCAGAGAGCAGGCCCCAAGTTTGCACTTGGTCACCATCAGTCATTAAAATAACTCCCAACAAGTACATGATTAGATATAAAAAAAAATAGACATTCATATTTTGGAATATTAGCTAGCTGTTAGCAATGTCTTTAAGATACTGCAACTAGGAGGGCAGGGGGGAAGGAATAGTATAATGGTTATTCAAAAGGCTTCTTACGCCTGAGGCTCTGAAGTCATAGGTTCAATCTCCAGCACCACCATAAACTAGAGCTAAACAGTGCCTTGGTTAAATAATAATAGTCATACAATGCAATTGATGTTGATATTAACAATACTCAACTAAAGAAATGATAATCCCTCCCCACAGATGCACTGAACTGGTGGAGAACTTTCTTCATGGGTGGTGGTCACTTATGAAGCACTGGCTATTTCAGACACTGGTCCTAGCATTACCCATACCTTATGTCATCCTTTCAATGCCCCTCTGAGTGAGTGACAGAGAAACAGATGTGGAAACTGAGGCAGAGAGAAACTGAGTTGCTTCCCTGGGCTGGCACAGCAAATTGAGGGGTAGACTTGGGCTTTGAGCCCTCCCCCAACCCCACCTCAAGCTGCTTCATGAGCCAGTGCCCTGCACCAGCTAAGGCAGCAGGAAGATCTTACCAGTCACTTGTACCCTGCAATCCATTTTCATGTGAAAGCCTTGTAAGTAGAGCCTGACTCCTTTTAGGAAATTTCATTACACACTCAAGTACACAGCAAACCCAAAATCCTCAATATAATCAACAAGAATCTTACACAGACATAAAATCCCAAGTGTTGGATGCAAGGAACTCCCAAGTAGGTGTTCTAGAACCAGCAGGCATATGTTTTCCATAAAGCAGGCTGCCTCCCCCAGTACATCCTGTCTGAGCCCCCCAGCTTAGTCTCAAGCTATTTCCATGTGATTCTGAGGACACCAGGAACCAGTCCTTCCTAAAAATGCTTTGATCACAGGATGTCTATATTCATCAAGCTGTTCTGACCACAGTCCAGTCCTGAGCTATAGCAGAGTCAAAGCATTACCAGGCCAATGTGAGCCAGGGAGCTTTAAATAGTGACTAGCCAGGAGTCGGGCAGTAGTGCAGCGGGTTAAGTGCACGTGGCACAAAGCGCAAGGACCAGCGTAAAGATCCCAGTTCGAGTCCTCCGCTCCCCACCTGTGGGGGAGTCACTTCACAGGCGGTGAACCAGCAGGTCTGCAGGTGTCTATCTTTCTCTCCCCCTCTCTGTCTTCCCCTCCTCTCTCCATTTCTCTCTGTCCTATCCAACAATGACATCAATAACAATACCAATAATAACTACAATAATAAAACAACAAGGGCAACCAAAGGGAAAACAAATAAATATTTTTTAAAAAAAACTTTAAATAGTGACTAGCCAAAAAAAAAAGGCTTTTTCCCCAAAACCAGGGTTATCACTGGAGCCTGATGCCTACACAATGAGTCCATTGTTCCTAGTGACAATTTCTCTCCCTTCCACCATCACCACCATGCTTTTATTTGATAGGAGAGAAATCAAGAGGGATAGGGAAAGAGAGAAAAGAGAGTGAGGCTAGATAGCATAATGGTTATGCAAAGAACCTCTGATGCCTGCGGCTCCAATGCCTCACATTCAAACCCCCACTACCCCCACCATAAGCCAGAGCTGAGCAGTGCTGGGGGGGGGGGGAGAAACACCTGCAGCACTGCTTCACTGCCCCTGAAGATTCTTCTGCCAAGTGGAGACCAGGGGGCTTGAACCTGGGTCCTTACACATGGTAACATGTGCACTTAACTGGGTTCACCACTGCCCAGTCCCCCACTGAGTGTCTCTTAATAATCTGTGGGCTAGCACTGGATATCTGTACTGTTTAGAATTACAGGGGACTCAACTCACTCCATTAAAAGCTACTCCGGCTGTTGTAAATTTGGAACTAAGTGGATTAAAAAGTGTAGGAATCATCTATCAATTCAAACAAAGCAGTTCAGTCCACACTGTGGCCTATTCATCACCAAGGCATGTATGAAAATGGCTATTATAGGGAGCTCAGAAACTCCCATCAGCGCCATCCTAGAAAGTTTAGTACTTTGGCACTGAACCCGAGGAACAGTACGCCACCCTACCATGAGTTCCTTTCCACAGGAAACATTAAGGCGCTGCATAGACAGAAGTGTTTGCAAGATACCCCGAGCCATTGCAGAAACCGTTACAGATGGTCGAGTCTATCAACAGGTCCATGTGCTACTACCGTCTACTCTGTCTTCCAGCCTCAGGAACTTATACTTAATGAAGCTCCATCAAGGTGGCAGAAACTATCCCAGTACCCATGGACAGATGGGTAAATAAAGAACGTGTGGTGTATGTACATATATGTGGGAAGATACTATGCAGCTATAAAAAGGTTAAGTCCTGCCACTTGTCACAGGACCTAGAGGGCTAAGTGCTAAATGAAACAAGTCAGATAGAGAAACACGGGGCAGGTGGTGGCACACCTGGTTAAGTACACACATTACAATGCACGAGGGCCTGGGTTCAAGCCCCCGGTCCCCACTTGTAGGGGGAAAGCTACACAAATGGTAAAGCAGGTCTAGAAGTGTCATCTCTGTCTCTCTTCCTCCCTACTTCCCTCTTCCCTCTAAACTTCTCTCTGTCCTATCAGACAAAAATAAAGAAAGAGACACACGGTAAGGTTTTACTCATGTGAGGCCTACAGAGTAAATGGACACATGGATGGATTAAATGTAACGAAAATTAACTATGGATCCACAAGACCATTAAGTGAGTAACAGAAGGGAAGTGGAAAGGAAGTGGGCAAATCAGGGAAACAGGGACAACTAGATGGTTAGGACTTTCAGTGGTGAAAGTACATCCATCCGACTGTTAATGAACTAGATCCACAGGCTGGCTTCTAATGGTGCTCATTGAAATCGGCACAATGGCATAATGCAATGGTACCTCAGTCTGAACTACAGTTCACTGGAAAGAATCGCCAGGAAACAGAGTATGATCATAAACGGAAACTGCAAACTGGGGGGGCTACCACTGCTTCAGCTAAGCACAGAGGAAACACCTGGGATACAGGTCTGGCCATACTGATGCTGGGAGGTGGGAATAAGGTTTTGGCAGAGAGCAGTTACCCCCTAAGAGAGCTCCCTCCACCAAACTGATACAGAGCAGTTTGTATAGATCACACACACGTGTGCCAAAGAAGCCAGCTTGAATCTCCCCTCCAATGAAAACCTGGCATGCACCCATGGGCAGTAATTGCTACACAATGTTTAAACACCTGAGTCCCCAAACACAGCGTTGGGCCAATTTTATTATGCCAGTTTCCACGGAACAGAGGTGCCACCATTACTTTACCTGGTTGCCTTTGTGAACAGATGCCTCCCTGAAGGTTTATTGATCTTCATGACAAGAGATTGGCTTTAAAAAAAAAAAAAAAAAAAAACCTTCATTCTTTTTTGAAAACACTTGACTATTGGCTGGTTGTGTCATTTTCCACATGATAGGCTAGCATGAAATTTACAGGGATGTCTCTGTGGGCTTAATGAAGATATCAGAAATCAAAAAGACGATCCTTGGGAGGCTCAGAGGCTGGTTTCAGCTCAAGCCATTCCCTGAACAACATCACCCATCCAGAGCTTACGGCCAGGGGTAGGTCCCAAACCCACAAGGAAGCCCAGACTCTCTAGCTGTGACTGTTGCAGAGACTTGGAGAATGTGAAATGTGGGGCCAGGCAATGGAACAACCAGGAAAGCATATGCATTACCATGAGGGGCAACCTGGTTTCCACCCCCTGGCCTCCACCTGAGGAAGCTTCAAGAGTGATGGAACAGTGCTTCAGGTGTCACTCTTTGGCTCTCTCCCTCCCTATTTCTCACTATCTCTCTATATATATGTAAAAAAAAAGAAATCTATTAGCATTTATCCTTTAGGAACTCATATCCAGATAGAAGTATAGAAGCCCTCAACCCAAGTGTGACATGGAGGCTAAAGTGCTGGATTTGGGAGCATCAGGTCTCAAGTTTATCCCTGGCATCACATGTACCAGAATGATGTTCTGGTTATTTTTCTTCTCCTCCTCTCCTCCCTCCTCCTCACCCTTTTTCTCCCCACCTCCCCACCCCTATTAATAAATAAATAAATAAATATTAAAAAGAAACAAACAAACACAGAAACCTAGACTTTTGGTAAATCAACACCAACTATCACCTCTGTGGCTGCCTCCCGTCAGTCCTCATCAGTGTCTACTCCAGTGTCCCTGGAGAGGACTCAAGCAGACATAGGTGGGCACAGGGGAATTTCTAATGGATGCTGACAGTGACATAGATTAAAACAAAGACCCACTCTGAGGGCTACAGCTTTAATTAAATCCTCAAAACTGAAGTGGTGACATGTTCAGATTCCCTTACTGCTCTCAGAGGGCACCTGCCCCCCTGAACAGAATCCTCCACTGCCCCCATGGGGGAGGGAGGACGGAGCAGCAGGGCATAAGCATCCAGGATGAACCTTCAGTGCTTCTGCTCCACAGCACTCCAGCTCAAGGAGGGTTGCTCGCTTACATAATAATCAGGCCTGTGTGGATCTGACAGCTTCACAGAGGACGTGTTCCCTCACCTGACATCTCAACGTCCAGAGAAGTTAAATGATATTGCCTGCCCAGGCATGCTTAACCCCTCTGTCCAGTAAGGATTATAGCGTGTGCGCTCACTCTGACAAGAGGTGCAGCAAATGCTGCCCCACCACCATGGCTACTGAAGAACCTTACAGGCCACCTAGACAGACCAGCCCCCCAAAAGTGCAGGCAAGACACGGGGAGAAGCATTCACTGGTGCTGATGGTAAAGACAGACCCATTTTACCAGATAGCTAAAAACCAGTGGGGTGTTTTAGCATATGACGTACTGGCCATGTGACCATTGTGGCATAAAAGAGAAGAACTGGGAGTCAGGCGGTAGCACAGCGGGTTAAGCACATGTAGCACAAAGCACAAGGACTGGCATAAGGATCCCAGTTCGAGCCCCTGCTCCCCACCTGCAGGGGAGTCACTTCACAGACGGTGAAGCAGGTCTGCAGGTGTCTGTCTTTCCCCCTCTGTCTCCCCTCCTCTCTCCATTTCTCTTTGTCCTATCCAACAACAGCAACAGCAATAATAATAATAACCACAACAATGATAAAACAACAAGGGCAAAAAAGGGGGAAAAAAATGGTCTCCAGGAGCAGTGGATTCGTGGTGCAGGCACCGAGCCCTGGCAATAACCCTGGAGGAAAAAAAAAGAGAGAGAGAGAGAAGAACTGGTTGCCAGTTTGGTTTCATTTCTCTGACTGTACACTCTGATTTCACACTTCCAGTAAGTAAGACCACCCCCACTTTCTCCTCCCCTCCCCAAAAAAAGCATAATACTACGAACAGATGAAAAGACTTGAGAGAATAGAGTACAGACAGATACACTCCAGCAAAGAAAACAGTTGTCTGGGCAGCAGCATCATGAATGCACACACATTAAGGGCATTCATATAGTCTGCATTTTTCACAATATATTTGCATTTGTAATTTTTGCATTTTATATTTTCAGTTTTGCTATGAATTTCTTGTGTTTCATAGTATCCTTTTAGTCATCCATCCCTCTTAGGTTTTTTTCCCCCATTTTGCTTTTCTCTGATATAAAATTGCCAATATAAGGGCCAGGTAGTGGTACACCTGGTTAAGCACACACATTACAGTGCATGAGGAACAGGGTTCAAGCCCCCAGCCCCAACCAGCAGGGGGGAAGCTTCATGAGTGGTGAAGCAGGGCTGCAGGTGTCTCTCTCCCTATCTCCCCTTTCTCAACTTCTCTCTGTAACAAATAAATAAATAATTTTTTAAAAAATAAGTAAATCTTTAAAAATAAAATAACAAAATTGCCAATATAGCCAATTGGTCATGTGGCAAAAATGCATGCAGAGAAGTTCCTATGGCAAAACTCTCAGATTCACATAAGTTCGTCCTCACTGAGAGAGCATGGAGGCTCCTAACTCATTCAGCGGGCACTTACTGGGCATTCCTATAAACCAGGTCTTCCAGCAATATTCCCAGCTTTTTAATGCTTTCCTACTGGAACGGAGCTCATAAACTGGCATACATTGCTTATAGCCTGGAGGTAGCCCAGCAGGTAGAGCACAGGGCTTGCATGAATGAGGTCCCAGGTTCAATTCCTAGCACCGCGTAAGCTGAAGCAGTGCTCTCTACCCTCACCCTCCCAGCCCTGCTAAAACTCTTGTTCCCTGATAAATTATACAAATAGTGGAGACTTCAAAAAGCTCAGTAGCTAGAACAAAAATGTTAAGATTTAGAAATGCTTTTTAAAGCAATAAGTTTACTAATGAAGAAAATAATGTTGAAGTGTAGATTAATGATTAATATTAAAATTAAAACATCAAAAAATATTTTAATTTTCTGCTTCATTAGTCCTCCTCATTCACAGTCAATATGGTTACAAAGGCTAATTTTGTTAAAGACCTTGGAGAAAAGAGGGAAGAATTACTCTTTCATGAATATTAAAGATGATAAAGCAGGAAGCCAATAACATTTTATCACTTTATATAAATTAATCTAATTTGGGAATCATTTAGCCCTGTGATTTATGCAGAACTTGTTGCCCAGCCAAGACAAATTTTCTTATTATTGATAGCAGAAATGCAGTGCCTGCAGTTGCCAGATATTAAACATCAACCTGAATTTATATAATCCAGGGGAAATGGTGAGAGATCAGGTATCAGAAAATATAATGAGAGATCACAACAAGAAGCATAGGAGATTATTTCCCAGGTGGTTCTCAAGAGCTAAAATGGCAGCATCCTTTGGAATGAAAGGAGGTGTCAGACAGCCTGCCAGGTTGACAGAGTGAGACTAAGTTTTATCCTTGAGAGAGAGAAAGACCACCTTCCTCCCAACATAATGCACAAAAGTCCAGCATGGTGGCTGTTGTCCGGTGGCTTCCGAGAAGTTCACTAGAGAGCATTAACTTCCACAACAGCAGGCCATTCATCTAGTTTTGCAGAACAGCTGCTGTAAAAGCCTTATCCACAGACATGTTCTGAATGCCCTTTGCATTCATGGAGCCAATTCTTTCTTGGCCAGATAGAAAATTACCACCGAGCAGTCTCATGATTCTATCTAAATGCTACAGGGATGATGTAACCCCATTTGTAAAGTTCAGCAACTGGTTCCCCACAGTGAGTTAATAACCATTTACTAGCTACCAAGCTCCAAAAAGCCACCTGAGTGCCACCAGGTGGAGAGAGCCCTCTCAGAGCCTGCTGTTCCCAGGGACAGGGGACTGTCTCCCGCACACTCAAGTCTCTGACCTCTACAAGTGTCATTTGGTGGAAACAATTCTTCTCTTCACCCCAATCATCTTTCTTCCCCTGGTTCTTGGAAAACAAGAGTCTAAGCCCTTTCTCAGAGCATTTCACCGAAGTCCATTGAATTTCTCAGATCAAGGCTGCTGACAGAGAACTGTATATACAGGCTCTTGTTAAAATGCAGGTGGCAGTTAGGCTCACATGTTGCCATGCATAAGGACTCAGGTTCAAATGCCCACCTGTAAGGAGGGAAGCTTCACAAGCAGTGAAGCAGTACTGCAAGTATCTCTCTTTACCCCTCCCCTCTCAATTTCTGTCTCTATCAAAAATAAATAAATAAACAAATAAATATATGGAAAAGAAGTATGGCAACCAGGAGTAGTGGATTCATTGTGCAAGCACTGAGCCCCAGTGATAACCCTGGTGGCAATAAAAAAAAAAAAAGAAAGAAAATGTAGATTCCCATGCAGGATGTCCTAGTGGAGCTGAGCACACATGTCCACCAAGACCCCTGAAGCAATCTAGCAGATACCAGCCCCAGTACCAACACCCCTTTTATCAGCAACACCTTCTCAACCTGGACCACTCACCAGTGTTCTCTGTGGTGCCCTAAATGTATCCCTAAAGGTCTTGTCAAAGAACCAGTTTGTGGAACACACCCTTGTATTTCCACAACAGAAGGGAAACCCTGAATTTGAGAGTCTGGCAGGCTAGGTCTGAATCTATCATCTAACTCTGGGAGTCTCACTGCAGAATTGGCTCAATCAACAGCCGAAAGGGAGACCAGCAAGAGAATTTAACTTGGATAGTACACTTGTCTATTTTATTTACTTTTTTTTTTTTTGCCTCCAGGATCATTGCTGGGGCTTGGTGCCTGCACTACAAATTCACTGCTCCTGGAGGCCTTTTTTCCCATTTTTGTTGCCCTTATTGTTGTCATTGTTGCCATTGCTGTTGTTGTTGCTGGATAGGACAGAGAGAAATCACGAGAGGAAGGGAAGACAGAGAGGGAGAGAAAGACAGACACCTGCAGACCTGCTTCACCGCTTGTGAAGACATCCCACCCCTGCGCAGGTGAGGAGCTGGGGACTTGAACTGGGATCCCTATACAAGTCCCTGCACTTCGCACCATGTGCGTTTAACCTGGTGTGCTACCACCCAGCCCCCAGTGCGCTTTTCTTGTTGCGAGCACAACCCAGGTTCAAACCCAGCTTCCACTGCACTGAAGGAAGTCTCAGTGTTATGGAGTCTTTCTCTGTCTTTTTAATCTCTGTCTATCTGAAAAAGTCAACCTGGAGCAATGAAGTCTCTGTGAAGACAGCAAGAGAGCGATAGGAAAGGAGAGGAAGAGAGGTGGGAAGGAAAAAGGAAAGAAGGAAGGAAGGGGGAGTCGGGCGGTAGCGCAGCGGGTTAAGCGCAGGTGGCGCAAAGCACAAAGACCGGCGTAAGGATCCCGGTTCGAGCCTCCGGCTCCCCACCTGTAGGGGAGTCGCTTCACAAGCGGTGAAATAGGTCTGCAGGTGTCTATCTTCTCTCCCTCTCTCTGTCTTCCCCTCTTCTCTCCATTTCTATCTGTCCTATCAAACAACGATGACATCAATAACAATAATAATAATACAACAATAAAACAACAAGGGCAACAAAGGGGAATAAAATAAATAAATATTTAAAAAAGAAGGAAGGAAGGAAGGAAGGATGGAAGAAGGAAGGAAGGAAGAAAGGAAGGAAGGAAGGAAGGAAGGAAGGAAGGAAGGAAGGAAGGAAGGAAAGCAACTCCCACCACAAGTGCAATGACAACCTTGGTTCAGCATTAACCTAACATTTCCAAAGATGCTCCAGGATTTTTTTTCTTTAGTTTTTATTAGATAGGACAGAAAGAAAATGAGAGGACAGGGAAATAAAGAGCAGAAGAGGGTCAGGTGATGGCGCACCTGGCTGAGCACACATTACAACACGCAAGAACCGGGGTTCAAGCCCCTGGTCCCCAGCTGCAGAGGGAAAGCTCCACAAGTGGTGAAGCAAGGCTGCAGATGCCTCTCTGTCTCTCTCCCTCTTTTGTTTTTTGTTTTTTAATTATCTTTATCTATTTATTAGATAGAGACAGAATGAAATTGAGAGGGAAGGGGGTAATAGAGAGGGAGAGAGAGATACCTGCAACACTGCTTTACCACTTGCAAAGCTTTCCCCCTGCAGGTGGGGATCAGAGGCTTGAACATAGGTCCATACACATTGTAACAAGTGTCTCTTTTCCCCCTTTACCTCCTCCTTCCCTCTCAATTTCTGGCTGTCTCTATCCAATAAATAAACATTAAGGGCAGGGGAAATAGCATAATGGTTATGCAAACAGACTCTCATGACTGAGGCTTCAAACATCCCAGGTTCAACCCCTAAACCACCATAAGCCAGAGCTGAGCAGTACTTTGGTATAAATAAATAAATAAATAAGATAAGATAAGATAAATATATAGACACCTGTAGACTGTAAAAGGCAGTAGCCTTGAAATTCCCTTTTTATGCAGTTATTTGTTAAGTGCTTTTAGTATGAGTTGCTTGTAGTATGAGGTGGAAAATTCCTTGCCCCTTCCCCCTTGAATAAGCAGGACCTAATCAGTGAAGGCCACCCATTGTTCGAAGGACCCTGCCTGGGGACAAGCCTTATCAGGACCTCATCAGTGAAGGCCACCCATTGTTTGAAGGACCCTACATGGGGACAAGCCTTATCAGGACCTTTGAACAGACTTTGTGGTGTGCTGCCTACCGGATGGGTGGTCATAGCCGATGGCAGGAGGATGTGGCGACCCTGCCTGGTTGAATTCTATTGGTTGTGTGATCTTACTATATTTGAAACTAGCCCGCGCTTTGCTTTGAATGGATCATGCTTTTGCTAAGTTTGAAATGATTGGATCTTGTGTTTGCTATAGCCTGTTATTGGATGTAGGTTGATAAGGTGATGTGCTCCCCCTCCCTGAGTGTAGTCTGAATTCCTATAAATTGTATGGTTTGAGCCCTGTTCGGGGTCGAGCTTGGTAGACTAACACCAGTCACCATCTCGGCCCGGATTGCAATTCGTCAATAAACATCTTTGCTTCCTTACAGTGGATGGTGGTTTGATTTATGCTCGCTAACACAGACCTGCTTCACCACTCAGGCAGCAGACTCCCTTCAGGTGGGGAGTGGGAACTTGAACCTGAGTCCTTACACTTAATGTGTGCTTAACTGGGTACACCACCACCCAGTTATTTATTAAATAATCCCTGGGTGAGAACCCAGGGATTGTTTAATAAAGAATCCACCAGTTATCTCAAACTCAATCAATTCTCTCAACATAAACCCCAAATTCATTGATGTACCTCATCCCAAACCCCCCCATACACACACCCATGATTCCATGCAAAAAGGAAGAGGAATCATGTAAAGTAAGAGCCCTCTGAGAAGGCAAGATTTGCCTTCACAGTTCTGAAACTTCTAGAAATAACACAGGGACCCTGGGTGTCGGTTTTCACACAAGCAGTGTGATGGAGGTGTAACAAGTCCGCAGGGGATGAAGTGTGCCTTCCATCAGAAAATGTGTGTGTTTCTCCATGTCTCCAGTGCCCTTTGTCCTGCCAGCAGAGAGAGAGGTAAACAGCTTATGATACTCAAAGTTACACAGTGATAGACTTCAAAGGATGGTACCATCCTCCCAAAGCCTACATCTCATTTATTCCAGGATTGGTTCCTTAAACTGACCTGCTATGGTTGTGACAGGTGTCTTTATTCGTCATTATCACATAGTCAGAATGAACCACCACTAACACATTCTTTGTTGCTATTGTTAAGAACCTTGCCTAAGTGTTTGTTTACCACAGGCAGGCCATGAATAATATTGTGGGATCAGTTACCCTTCAAAGAGCTAGCTTTATTATCATGTCCCAGAGACAGTAGCTAAAAAGTTAAGAAAAATTTTTTTAAAAAGTTAATCTTTATTTCTTTATTTTGAATAGAGACAGAAAGAAATTGTGAGGGAAAGGGGAAATAGATCGGGAGAGACACAGAGAGACACCTGCAGACCTGCTTCACCACTCATGAAGCTTTCCCCCTGCAGATGGGGACCAGTGGCCAGAACCCGGATCCTTGTAATGTGTGTACTTAACCAGGTGCACCACCACCTGGCCCTCAACAAATCAAATTTTAAAGGTACCAATAAGGTATAATATTAAAAAGAATAGAGCAAGAGCTTTGGGCTTAAAGAAATGGGGTCTTGAGTTTGATATACAGCATCGCATGTATCAGAGTGGTGCTCTGCCTCATATTCTCTTTCCCTCCCCCCCCTTAATTTTTCTTCCCTTTTTTCTTTACTTTGGGGAGGGAGAGGGAGGGAGGTTCTGTTTTTTGTCTCCAGGGTTATCACTAGGGCTCTGTGCTGGCACTACGAATCCACTGATCCTGGAGGCCTTTTTTTTTTTAATTGGATAGGACAGAGAGAAAGTGAGGTGGGAGGGAGTGGTAAAGAGGGAGAGAGAAGGATAGACACCTGCAGAACTGCTTCACCACTTGTAAGGCGAAACCCCCTGCAGGTGGAGAGCCAGGGCTCAAACCAAGATCCTCGAGCAGGTCCTTGCGCTTCATACTTTTGTACTTGTCCTTGCGCACTGTAATGTATGCTCTTAACCTGGTATGTAACCACTGGGGCCCCTCCTTAATAAAATTTTTAAAAATATTTATTGCCATCAGGGTTATCGCTGGGAGTCAATGCCTGCACTATAAATCCACTGCTCCCAGTTGCCATTTTTTTTCCTCTTTTTTAAAAAAACTTTTCCTTTTTCTATCTTATTTGATAGGACAGAAAGAAATTGAGAGGAAAGAAGCAGATAGAGAGGGAAAGAGAGAAACACAGACAGACACCTGCAGACCTGTTTAACTGCTTGTGAAGCTTCCTCCTACAGGTGGGGTGCAGACTAGAACCAGAGTTCTTACACATGTGTGCTCACCCAGGTGTGTGACCCCCAAATAAATTTTAAAATAAATATTTTAATAGTTTTAAAGAAAACAAATATTTAAAATAAATATTTTGAAGGGAATGTGTGGCCTGGGAGTTGGCACAGGAAATAAAATGTTGAGCTCTCAAGCATGAGGTCTGAGTTCAATCCCCAGCCTCCCTTCTTCCACATCTCACCGAGGAAACAGGAGCTTTTTTTTGTCTTAGTCCAAGTCTAGTCGAAGCTCTCTCACTCTCTCGCTCTTGAGGGTGAGAACCACTCCACAGACATCACTCGTTTCCCTGGCTAGGAATGCTCAGCCTGGAGCAACAGAGAATGTTAATAGTGTGCAAAATGCTGCAATTAAACAGCTTTTCCTCAGTGTCATTTTAATGAACCAAACCTCCCTCTTCAGAGTTGACTAAGATAAAACACATATGGAACCAACATGGAAATTCTGGGAAGTCTTACAAGTGAATGCAATGCATCTAAGAAATTCTTTTCAAACAAACAAAAAAAAAATTGTAAGTGGGCTTGTCCTTTTCCATTTCAGGCATTATATATCTGTAAGGATGCTGTCTAAAGCACACTAGGATTATCAGTACAAGTGGCCTTTTCCTGCTCACTCTCAGGAAAGCCTGCCTGCTTGGCTGGTTGGGTTTTCTTTTGTTCAAGGCAGGAGCAAGGATGAAAGAAGAGGACCAAGGGCATGCAGAGAACTGACAGATTCCACAGGAAAAAGATAACACCAACTTAACAGGGAGACAAAGGAAATAATAATAACAATAATAAGTGAACAACAGAGGTGTTACTTTCCAAAGGACCCTTCTAAAGACAATGAGTGTACCTGCTGTGTGCAATGTAACCTTCCTTGCACTGGAGATAGAAATCAGATCCATTTTTGCTCTCTTGGAACTTAGAAGAGAACAGAAATTAAATTAGGAGGGCCAGCAGTACGGAAAATCTTTAAACAAATAAAAATGTAAATACCTCATGATCCAGGACTATCACTCCTAGTCATTTATCCAAAAGACATGAAAGCACTAATTCAAAGGGCTCTATGCACTCACAAGTTCACAGTTGCATTCTTCATAATATAGCCAAAATATGGAAGCAACCTAAAGATCCATCACCAGGTGACCGGATACAGAAGTTATGGGGCATAGATTCACCTACTCAGCAATTAAAAAAGACAATATATCCTCCAGGATGAAATGGATGGAACTGGAGGTCATTATGCTTAGTGAAACAAGGAAGTGAAGGACAACTGCCAGATAGTTTCACTCATATATGGAATACAGAGAATTGAAACATATGATCTTGGGGGTGGAAAAAAGTAATCAAACCATCTCTAAGATCTTGAGAGAATGCTGGTGATTATCATGGAGGGTGGATGTCACAGAAATTTGGTGGTGGGTGTGGTGTGGAACTATACACCTATTATCTTATAATCTTGTAAATCTTTCTTAAATCATTAATAAAAATTTTTTTAAATAGGGATTATTAGGGCCAGAGAGATAACTTATATGCCTGAGGTTCCTGAGGTCAATGAATGGTTCACTCCCTGATATCACTTTTTGATGCCAAAGCTGAGCAGTGCTGTGGTCCTTTTTCCCTCTCCTTCCTTTCTCCCTCCCCCTCACAGTAAATAAATATTTTTTTCTTGCCTCCAAATGTCGCTGGGGCTCTGTGCTGGCACTACGAATATGAATCCTTAGCTCCTGATGGCCTTTTATTTTTATATGTAGGGCAGAGAAGTTGAAAAAGGAGAAATAAAGAGGGAGAGAGACATCTTCGGACTTCCTTCGTGCTTGTGAAATGTCCCCCCGCATGTGGGGAGCCAATGTCTTGAACCAGAACCTGGATCCTTGCACTTGTCTCTGCACTTAGTACTATGTCCACTTAACCAGGTGCACTACCACTGGGCCCCCTAAATAAATCTTTAAAAAGCAAAAATATTTACCTATCGTGAAATTGTCTGACAACAACAATCTGATGATGCAATGAGGCTACAATGACAGGTGGACAGAAAAATGGGCCTGGTCTGGGAAATGAGAAACATCTCTGCGTCTGAAGGGTGAATTAAAACGTACACACATTACCATGGACAAGGACCCGGGTTCAAGCCTCTGGTCCCCATCTACACAAGTGGTGAAGCAGTGCTACAAGGGTCTCTCGATTTCTCTCTGTCCTATCAAATTAAGAAGAATTTTTTTTTTTTAATTGCAGAGAAGGAAGGGTCAGGTCTAGACACAGCAAGCAAAGGTGAGCATGGCTGGGACCTGAGGAGGGCAGGCTGGTGAGGCAGACTGTTCATGGAGCAGTATAATGCTGCCCTAGCATGTGAAGTCTGTGGATCCAGAAGGCACCAGTAGAAGTGGCAGGTAAGACAGACATCTGGGTATGGGGGACAGAGAGGCAACCTGAAAAGGAGACACACAGGTATGAGTAGCAGAAAGAGAGAGTGGGAGGGGAGGAGGAGCAGGCAGTTTCAATAAGCTGTGGGTTTTCAGGAAAAAGTCTAAGCATCCCTTTGAAACCTAGAGTTTATACTGAGTAATGATTCAAATACACTTGCTGAGAGGAACAAGTCCCAAGAAAATATAAATAATCACAGGTCTACTGGGGTGACTTTTCATTTACACAGTAGAAAGGGACCAAGTGTGATGTATTGCACCAAAGCAGAGGACTCTGGGAAAGGGAGAGGATAGAAGGTTTTGGAGTCCCGGCGCATAATGGTGGCAAAGGGTCTAAGTTGGGGGAGAGAACGTTTTGCAGACACCTATCACAGGGAGATGAGAAATTGTATCCATGTGTGAACAACTGTTCTATAAACAACTGACACACACAGCCCCAAGAAAATGACTTAATTTGGGGCCAGGTGGTGGTGCACCTGGTTAAGCGCACATGTTACAATGCACAAGGACCCAGGCTCGAGCCCCCAGTCTCCTCACCTGCAGGAGGAAAGCTTTGCAAGTGGTGAAGCAGTGCTGCAACTATCTCTCTGTCTCTCTTCCTCTCTATCTCCCCCTTCCCTCATTTCTGAAAGTCTCGATCCAATAAACAGTTTTAAAAAAATTAGTGAATTTGTTTTTAGTTTTGGTTTTAAAAAGAGTGCAATTCTTTAATCTCTGACCAGATAGGTGAGAGAGAGGAGGGTAGTTTTTAGTTGCTGTCATTATTATCAGTATTACTGGGGTCCAAAGGGTGGGGGGGGGGGGGAAGCCGGATCTTTTGTGTAAGCAAACTATGTAAAGATATGGCCCTGGAGGAAGCCTGAAACTACTAAAGGAAAGACCCTGCATCCCCCTACCCCCATCACTCTCTGTGCACACACAGACACAGGAGGAAAAGACAATGGGGACAATGAGAGCACAGAGGAAAATTAATTACAATTATGGAAATGCAGCTGGAGGAACAAAGGCTTAAATTTGTAACACAGGTCTAAGGGGAAATAATTTTCCTAAGTAACCACTTAAAACGTGAGAAGTCTGCAAATCTGATGGAACAGCTGACTGCTCATTAGGCCCATTTCTTTGCTCTCTAATTTAGTAATTAGAAAATTGGTACTCCGGAGCAGAACAATCAAAGACCTTCCTGCTTGGCTGGATCCCAGTGGCCACAAATTTAAGAGAAAGAAATGGGGGTGGGGTGGGGGAGGGGCAAATAGGAAAGGCCAGCATAGGACACCACTCTGGGTGGCAATAGGCTTGTTTCAAACAACTAAAGTTAAAGCTCTGATAACCATCTCACCCACTTGAGTCTGCTAGGTTTGCACCTCTTGGATTTTTCTTTTTTTTTTTTTATCTTTATTTATTTATTGGATAGAGACAGCCAGAAATTGAAAGAGAAGGGGGTGATAGGAAGGGAGAAAGACAGAGAGATAACTGCAGCCCTGCTTCACCACTCACAAAGCTTTCCCCTTACAGGGGCTCAAACCCGGGTCTTTGCACACTATAACATGTGCGCTCCACCAGGTTTGTCACCACCCAGTCCCTACCTCTTGGATTTTGTCACTGTTCTGCACTCTGCTGGAACCTCTCCATCAGCTCCACCTGTTCACTACAGAACAGGAGTGGCACTGCCATGGAAGGTATGAAACAGAAGAGAGCACAGATGGTTCAATTTACCCAGTGAGATTCCCCTCCCCACCGATAAATTTAAACTCCCAACCAAGGAGCTGGAAGCAGTGGATTCCTAGTGCTGGCACTGAATCCAAGTGGCAATAAAGAGGCTGGGCAATATACTCTATCTTATGGCTGAGGAAGGTGGGTCCTGAAATTGGGGAAGCTTGGAATGTTCCTATTCATGACCACAGAAGTGAGCTCAGATGTAAAGGAATGCAGAGGTCATATAGACTCCTAAGCTGAATATGGGCCCCAGATCACATCAGTTCAATGGGGTTTACAGTCAACAAAATTTATACCCTTTTCCCATATTAGGGAGCTACTATCTTCCCTGATCCAGCTTTCTGGTCCTTTTTCTAGCCATGACATCATCTCCCCAGACAATAAATTGGATCCACCTGCATATAAGATATCAGGCTTTAATACATCAGATAAGAGTTTAATAACCAACGTATATAAAGAGCTTGCCAGACTCAACAACAAGACAACAAATAACCCCATCCAAAAATGGGGGGGAGGACTTGGACTGAATATTCACCACAGAAGAGATCCAAAAGGCCGAGAAACACATGAAAAAATGCTCCAAGTCTCTGATTGTCAGAGAAATGCAAATAAAAACAACAATGAGATATCACTTCACTCCTGTGAGAATGTCATACATCAGAAAAGGGAACAGCAGCAAATGCTGGAGAGGGTGTGGGATCAAAGGAACCCTCCTACACTGCTGGTGGGAATGTAAATTGGTCCAACCTCTGTGGAGAACAGTCTGGAGAACTCTCAGAAGGCTAGAAATGGACCTACCCTATGATCCTGCAATTCCTCTCCTGGGGATATATCCTAAGGAACCCAACACATCCATCCAAAAAGATCTGTGTACACATATGTTTTGGCAGCACAATTTGTAATAGCCAAAACCTGGAAACAACCCAGGTGTCCAACAACAGATGAGTGGCTGAGCAAGTTGTGGTCTATATACACAATGGAATACTACTCAGCTGTAAAAAATGGTGACTTCACCGTTTTCAGCCGATCTTGGATGGACCTTGAAAAAATCATGTTGAGTGAAATAAGTCAGAAACAGAAGGATGAATATGGGATGATCTCACTCTCAGGCCGAAGTTGAAAAACAAGATCAGAAAAGAAAATCAAGTAGAACCTGAAATGGAATTGGCGTATCACACCCAAGTAAAAGACTCTGGGGTGGGTGGGTGGGGAGAATACAGGTCCATGAAGGATGATAAATGACATAGTGGGGGTTGTATTGTTAAATGGGAAACTGGGGAATATTATGCATGTACAAACTATTGTATTTACTGTTGAATGTAAAACATTAATTCCCCAATAAAGAAATAAATTAAAAAGAAAAAAGATGTCAGGCTTAAGAAAAGAAAAAACTAATATAGTTATGAGTCCTTCGGAATATAACTAAAATAGGCTTACTAACGATCTACAAAACGGAGACCCCCAAATCTTCATCTGCAATATTCTAGCTTTTAGGTTCATGATTAGTCAACAATTTGTTTGGCTTTATATGTTAACTCTTCTTTCAGCCACCAGGTTCCAGATGCTATCATGATGCCAACCTGACTTCCTTGGGCAGACGACCCCACCAGTATGTCCTGGAGCCCTCCTTCCCTGGAGCCCCACCTCACTAGGGAAAGAGAGACAGTCTGGGAGTGTGGATTGACCTGTCAATGCCCATGTTCATCTGGGAAGAAATTACAGAAGCCAGACCTCCCACCTTCTGTACCCCATAATGACCCTTGGTCCATACTCCCAGAGGGATAAAGAATAGGAAAGCTATCAGAAGAGGGGTTGGGATTCAGAGTTCTGGTGGTGGGAATTGTGTGGAGTTGTACCCCTCTTATCCTATGGTTTTTGTCAGTCTTCCCATTTTATAAATAAAAATTTTTAATAAGAAAAATAAATTAAATGAATAAATAAAATAAAGAGCCCTTGTGATCCAGGAGGTGGCACAGTGGATAAAGCATTGGATTCTCAAGCATGAGGTCCCAAGTTCAATCCCCAGCAGCACATGTACCAGAGAGATGTCTGGTTCTTTCTCTCTCTCCTCCTATCTTTCTCACTAATAAATAAATAAAATCTTTGAAAGAAAGAGAGAGAGAGAGACAGAGAGAGAGAGAGAAAGAAAGAATGGAAGGAAGGAAGGAAGGAAGGAAGGAAGGAAGGAAGGAAGGAAGGAAGAAAAAGGACCCTTGTGCACCATTGGTAAGAGTGAATTTTAATATAGCCACTTTGGAAAACAGTATGGAGATTCCTCAAAAAGTTGAAATAAGAAATACCAAATAATCCACTTACACTAATTTATAAAGATATATATCCTGATGTTCACTGCAGCATTTTTTTCATAATAGGCACGATATGAAAGCCATCTGAGTGCCTACGTGCAGCCTAATGGACCATGTAGATGTGTACGTACACAACACAGTGGAATATTACATTCATCTATAAGAGATGAAACCTTGCCACTTGTGACAGACAACATGAATGGACCTGGGGGGTGGGGTCATCTTTAATTTTTTTTTTTTTTTTTTGGCCTCCAGGGTTATCACAGGGGCTTGGTGCCTGCACTAGGAATCCACTGCCCCGAGGCCATTTTTCCTATTTTTCTGCCCTTTTTGTAGCCATTGTTGTTGTTGTTATTGTTGTTATTGCTGTTGTTGTTGTTGGATAGGGTAGAGAGAAATCGAGAGAGGAGGGGAAGACAGAAAGAGGGGTTCCTAAAAGAATAAGAATAAAGAAAGGATCCTGAAGGCTGCAAGAAAAAAACAGAGTCACCTACAGAGGAAAACCCATAAGATTAGTAGCAGACTTCTGCACACAAACACTACAGGCCAGAAGAGAATGGCAAGATATCTATCGAGTGCTCAATGAGAGAGCCTTTCAACCAAGACTACTGTATCCTGCTAGACCGTCATTCAGACTAGATGGAGACATAAAAATCTTCTCAGACAAGCAACAGCTGAAGGAATCAACTATCACCAAGCCTGCCCTAAAAGGAGTTCTGAAAGATCTCCTATAAACAGCCAGACCACCATAAACATGCCATGTAACAGAACACTCTAAAAATCTACAATAGTGGCATTAAAATATCTTCAGTCTATAATATCAATAAATGTCAATGACCCGAATTCACCTATTAAAAGGCACAGAAAAGGAAGATGGATCAGAAAACACAACCCAGCCATATATTGTCTGCAGGAATCCCACCTAACTCAACAAGATAAACACAGACTCAAAGTGAAAGGATGGAAAACTACCATACAAGTCAATGGACCACACACACAAAAAAAGTTCAGGAACAGCTATGCTCATATCTGAAATGATAGACCTTAAAATAAATAAAATTTTTAAAAGATAGGCATGGACATTAATTACTTAATGCTCAGAGAATCAATCAATCAAGAGGACTTAATGATTATCAACATCTATGCACCCAAGCAGAGGCCATCTAAATACATCAAACATGAAAGAGCTATAGCAATATATTAACAGCAACACAGTAATAGTAGGGGACTTAAACACCCCACTCTCTCAACTTGACAGATCATCCAGGTATCAAATCAACAAAGAAACAAAAGAGCTAAATGAAGATAAACTAGAACTATTGGACATTTTCAGAGTAAAAATGGTGATTTCACCATTTTCAGCCCATCTTGGATGGAGCTTGAAAAAAATCATGTTAAGGTGAAATAAGTCAGAAAAAGAAGGATGAATATGGGATGATCTCATTCACAGGCAGAAGTTGAAAAACAAGATCAGAAGAGAAAACACTAAGCAGAACTTGGACTGGAGTTGGTGTATTGCACCAAAGTAAAAGACTGGGGGTGGGGCCCCTGGAACATGATAGCAGAGGACCTAGTAGGGGTTGTATTGTTGTGTGGAAAAATGAGAAATGTTATGCATGTACAAACTATTGTATTTACTGTCAACTGTAAAACATTAATCCCCCAATAAAGAAATAAATAATTAAATTAATAAAATAGTAAAAGTAAATAAATTAATCACAGAATTTTGCTCACATGGAAATGTACCATCCCTTAGGAACAACTCTCCCAAAGAAGCACAGTTGGAGGGTGGCCCCCCTCAATGCAATCAGCTGGAAAGGTCACCCCAAAACAGTTCAGCTGGAAGGGACCCCTCACCAAGGTCAGGCCCTTCCCCCAAAGCCTTCAGCATATTTGCAAACTGCACCTGGAAAACAGACTGGAAAGACCCCTACTTCTCCTACTTTCTGCCTGGTGGCCCTAGCAGGGAGAGGAAGGGAGAGAAAGAAAGAGGAATGAAGGAAGGGAAGGAAGGAAGAAGGAAAGAAAGGGAGAGAGAAGAACCCAGTGAAGTCCACCTTCACAACCCTAAGACAGGCAAGCTTCTCAAGTCATAACTTGTCAATAAAATGACCTAATGTCATGAGAGCTGTACTTTACTGCCACCTCCTGTCACATCTAACAGGCAGGAGTGGGGGGCATTCTTCTGTTTCCAGTCAGAATGGAATTCTGGTGAAGGAACTTCCTCATGATTTTTTCTCATATTGGCATGTCCCAAAAGTTTGCTTGTCAGTCCTAGCTAGTAGGAACTCTATGGTCAAAAATGATAAAGAAGAACACATAAGAGCCTACACACACCTCCCCAAAGGAAATTGTAGTTTCTTTGCTAGTGCAAAGAGAATAGCACTTTGTTGTAGGATTCACCCAGTACCACCACACACCCATCCTAGAGGCTGACTACCGACTACCGACTTTTTTTTTTACTTGCCACCAAGGGTTATCACTGAGGCTCAGTAACTGCACAATGAATCCACTGCACCTATGGCCACTTTCCTTCTTTCCCTTCCTTCCTTCTTTTATTTCTAATAAAGATAAAGAGAAAAATGAGAGGAAAAGGGAAGATAGAGAGGGAAAAAGAAAGAGAGACACCTGCAGCACTGTTTCACCATTCATTAAGCTTTCTCCTGCAGGTAGGGACCAGGGTCCTTGAACCTGAATCTTTTTTTTTTTTATTCACTTTTGTTGTCCTTGTTTTTTTTTTTAATTGTTGTAGTTATTATTGTTGTTGTCGTTGTTGGATAGGACAGAGAGAAATGGAGAGAGGAGGGGAAGACAGAGAGGAGGAGAGAAAGATAGACACCTGCAGACCTGCTTCACCGCCTGTGAAGTGACTCCCCTGCAGGTGGGGAGCCGGGGTTCGAACCGGGATCCTTATGCCGGTCCTTGTGCTTTGCGCCACCTGCGCTTAACCCGCTGCGCTACAGCCCGACTCACAAACCTGAATCTTTATTCATGGTAATATGTGCACTCTACCAGCGGCACTATCACCCAGACCCTACACACACTTTATTTTATTTTTTCCTACACAGACTTTAAATGTTGCTTCTAGTAGGGACACTTAGAATCTGGCTAAAAGCCTCATTTCAGAGATAGGGGACCTGGCAGCTGGAAAAGTAACCTCAAGAGATGAGACTGTGAGATGTGGATGCATAAGGGCACAAGTTTGATCCCTGGTGCTGAGTAAGCCAGAGTGATGTTCTGCTTCAGACTCTCTCTCTCTCTCTCTCTCTCTCTCTCTCTCAATAAATAAATATTAAGGGGCCAGGTGGTGGCATACCTGGTTAAGTGCACAAATTACAGTGCACAAGGGCTCAGGTTCAAGCCCCTGGTCCACACCAGCAGGGGGAAAGCTTCACCAGGTGAAGCAGTGCTGCAGGTGTCTGTCTCTCTATCTCCTCCTCCCCTCTAAATTTCTCTGTCTCTATTCAATAATAAGTAAATAAAAATATTTAAAATAAGTCAATAAATCTTTAAAGTTAAGGAGCCTAACATGACAAAAGCCACAAATTTAAATGGTAAAACCGGCCTAGAACAAATGTCCAGGATCCCAACCCAGCCCACCTTCCCTCAGAAACCAGCAGTCAAGCTTCTGTCCTCCCACCAGCACTGAGTGGGTTCTGGCCAGGAAGCAGAGACAGGATAAAAAAAGCAATTCACCCAATTCACTAACTAAACTAATTAGTTTCCTTAAAAGACCATTGCAAAGTGAAAGTGCGTATAAGCACTTTTTGAAAAAATGTTGCACGTAAATATTTAATAAGTACTATTCTTAATTCTATTCTTAGGCAGAGACGCTCATAATCCAAAACCTTTTCTCGTCTGGATTTGTGGTGGGCATTCAGAAACATTCCTATAGCATGTTAGCAACAGAAATAAATTTCACTGTAACAAGTCAGGATGATAGCATAATAACCTGTCGAAAAGCAAATGAATAATTTTTCCAGTAGCACAGTTCAGTTGTAACTTAGCAGGGCGTGAAAACCAGAATTAAATCACTTCCAAGTTTATTCTATTAAGGAATTCAATCTTTGGAAAAAAATGTGCACAAGAAGTTGCATATATATACTGTAAATACACTGATTACTGTTTTAAAAATCTGGGTCAGAAAAATAATAATAATAAATGCTGTAATTCACTGCAACCAAGAGAAACAGCTGATGGTGCAAGCAATTTTCAAGTAAGAATTATTCACGGAAGTAGAAGTCATTATAGCATGAGTCTGCCTGTAAGGAAGCAAAATATGTCACAAACTCCCCCACTCCCGCATGAGTCTTTGGCAAAAGGTTAATTTCATAAGAGGAGCCCTGGAGGCAGAATGAAGATTATCTAAGAGAAAAAGGTTTATCCTAGGGAGGATAAGGTGTGTGAAGAGGGAAAGACTTAATCTTCATGCCTTTATTTTATTTTATTTTTTACCTGTGACCCTCTTCTAACTTCTTTGGTAAACTTCCTAACTTCCTTCTCTCTTCTTCCCATAGTCATCTGCTTCAGCAGAGCTACTTAAGACCAAATCTAGGGCCAAATGATTAGTCAGAATCTTTGGGGTCTCTCCCATGATGTGAACAGGAGGCCTGCATTTTACTAAATTTTCCTTTTCTTTTTCTCTTATCAGTCTGCCTCATGCTGTGTGACTAGCCTCTAAAGAACCCTGGAGGGAATAGGATGGTTTCTTTCCACCCCAACACTTCATCCTACATGAAACAGTCTCTACTCAAGTGTTTCCTCCTGTTCAAACTGTCAAGAAAATGCAAACGATGTAGAGAAACACTCCTACCACCTCCTATGAACCTCTTTGATAGGTTTACAGTTCCTCTGGATTCAGTAGATTGCCTGAAAATCTGAGCAAAGGATATATGAGTGACAGATTATCTTAATTCCTAACAGGGTGCCTCTCATCAGTGAACATAGGATTAAACCAGTTCAATCAGGTCTTTTTTAAAAAAAATAAAACATTTATTTATTCCCTTTTGTTGCCCTTGTTGTTTTATTGTTGTAGTTATTATTGATGTCATCATTGTTGGATAGGACAGAGAGAAATGGAGAGAGGAGGGGAAGACAGAGAGAGGGAGAGAAAGATAGACACCTGCTGACCTGCTTCACAGCTTGTGAAGCAACCTGCAGGTGGGGAGCCCGGGGTTCTAACCAGGATCCTTAAGCCAGTCCTTGTGCTTTGCGCCACCTGCGCTTAACCCACTACGCTACCACCAAACTCCCAAGATAGACATCTGCAGACCCGCCTCACCACTTGTGAAGTGACCCCATGCAGGTGGGGAACCGGGGGCTCGAACCGGGATCCTTATACCGGTCCTTGCACTGGTCCTTGCACTTTGTGCCATGTGCACTTAACCCGCTGTGCTACCTCCTTACTACAGTCAGGTCTTCTCTGTAAGGCCATGCCACAATTCCCGACTCTTCCAGACAGTCCACTCCCATGTCAGGACAGTAGTAAAGACGAGATGGTAGGTAGAAGGCAAAACAGAAACAGACTTTTTCCTCCTCAATTTATTTCACAAGAGATAGGTACATAAAGAAGAGGCCAGAGCAGCATTCTGGCAGTTAGTAGCAGGGATCAAACTCTGGACCAGAAGTCCAGAAACTCACAGGCCCTAGAAAGAAATTATTAACAGTGTTCCTCTTGGATTCTGGGTACTTGTCTCTCTTGCTTCCAATAAAAAGAGATCATCTGTATAATCAAAAAATGCAGCTACTTCTATGTTTTGTGAACTGTGGCACTGTACTCAAAGGATAACATTGTTCTGTCTTTCTTTTCTTTTTTGCCATTTCAGCCCAGAAGACCTTGTTTTAATGTAGCTGGCCCCTCCCCCCAATACAGCACCTGGCCAGGAAATATGCATATCCAAGTCTGCATAATCTGGCAGAGGAAATGGTTCTTTTCTCTTCATAATGAGAGAACTTGCACTTCTTTTTGTTTGGGTGGATTTGGTTATGTAAGAGAAGTCACCAAGAAGGATAAAGAGAGGCCACCTAGTAAAAAAAAAAAAAAAGTATCCAAATGTTCTTTCCAGGGTCCAAAAAGCTTCTCAAAAATTTTTTTAAAAAGTGAGTGAGGGAGATAGGTATACAAAAAGACTCTCGTGACTGAGGCTCCGAGGTCTCAGGCTCAATTCCCTGTACCATCATAAGCCAGAAATGAGTAGTGTGTTCATTTTAATAATAATAACAATAATAGAAATCTTGACATTTCTGACTCAGTATGTCTCCTGTCCCTGCTTTCTCTCAGAAAAGTTGTGAAAGCCTCTACAAAAATATGATCACTAAAGCACCATTGGCTTAATATATACCAAGACTTCACACAGCTCTCCATTAAGTTAAGTCCCCATCTTGGCAGACATTCATTTTCTGCAGAGACAAATAAAGAGGAAGAGCAGAGGCATCACTTCTTCTTGCATGACATGTCCTTAGGCACACAGATCCAAAAATGATACTTTATCCTCTCAAAAGTACTTAAAGCTAGTGCTTTATTATAAATGAATCAAGCCATAATTCAAATTGGTATTAGTCTTTTTATTCTTGGAAAGATTTGATATCTAAATCCTTTCAAAAGCTTAATTCTTGAGTGTGAAACATAACCAATTCATATTTTAAGTATTCTACTGCCCCCTTGTGTATCTCCTGTTTAATGAAATGGCAATCCAGAGTAACTGTAATTCTCAGGAATACCTCAATGACATCTTGGAGATTATATTTAGGACTAATCTCAAAAATCAGAGACTAAGGAGAAACAAGAGATCTTAAAGGGTATGTAACCTGCTCAAGATACACACTGCTAGATAGTAGTAGAGCAGATACTGTTAGTTGAATTTAAACCTCTCAATGTTCTGTTCTCTATTAAAATGGATATTGTGGAGCTGGACAGTGTCACATTGGATTGAACATACGCAGCACAGTGCACAAAGGCCCAGGTTCAAGCTCCTGGTCCCCATCCGCAGGGGGAGAGCTACACAAGCAGTGAAGCAGTGCTATAGGTGTCTCAGTCTCACACCCACTCTCTATCACGCTTCCCCTTCTCAATTTCTGTCTCTAGCCAAAGTAACTAAATTAACTAAATAGATTTTAAAAGGTGTTAAAACAAAATATATTTTTTAAAAAGTGAACATTACAACCTGGAAAGCAAGGAAGGAAAGAAGGGAGGGAGGAGAAAGGACAGGAAGGAAAGAAAAGAAATTTGGAGATTATGCAGATCAGTTTGAAGTTTAGATCATCAATTAAAAACCTCTTTAAGCCTCAGTTGCCCCATTCGTAAAATGGGATAGACACCCATAACTGTAAAGATACTGAAAGGATTCAGTATGGGACTGGGCAGTGATGCACCTGGTTGAGCGTACATGTTACTATGTGGGTTCAAGCCCCCAGTCCCCACCTGCTGGGGGAAAACTTTGCAAGTGGTAAAGCAGTACTATAAATGTCTCTCTGTCTCTACTTCCTCCTTCCCCTCAATTTCTGGTTATCTCTAGCCAATAAATAAATAAAGATAATAAAAAAAAAAATTTAAAGACACATAGGAAATTGGTTTTTAGTGAGTATAATCTTTGGAAATCTCTTAATAAAGGCATTTCAAAATAATAAAGTATTTAAATATGAACACTGGGGGCAGGGGGGTCGATAACATAATGGTTATGCAAAGAGACTCTCATGCCTGAGGCTCTAGGGTCCCAGATTCAATCCCCCACACCACCATAAGCCAGAGCTGAGCAGCGCTCTGGTGAAAAAAAAGAAGAAAAAAAAAAGAACATTGACACAAAATAAAACTTAGAACTGTAAAACTAGCTTTTCCAGTTCCTGTGCTTGGTTGTCATCTTTATTCTCTTTTTAATACAAATGACCTTGTAACGGAAAGCACCCAGAGGGCAAACAAAATGAAAGAAAAGCATTAAGCAGAACCCTTTACAGAAGAACAAATAGGGCCTTGGTGCCACTGTGCTCAGTCACAGTCCTGTGCCCTCCACTAGGGCCCCTGCCCATGGCAATGCCAGGACAGCCAGCCTGGCTAGAAGCAGCAATTTGAGTTCTGACCTTGTTGACAATTAGGCTGCAGCTGGGGAGATAGCATAATGGTTCTGCGAAAGACTTTTCTTTTTTTTTAATATTTATTTATTTATTCTCTTTTGTTGCCCTGGTTTTTTATTGTTATAGTTATTATTGTTGCTGTTGTTGATGTTGTCATTGTTGGACAGGACAGAGAGAAATGGAGAGAGGAGGGGAAGACAGAGAGGGGGAGAGAAAGACACCTGCAGACCTGCTTCACTGCTTGTGAAGTGACTCCCCTGCACGTGAGGAGTCAGGGGCTCGAACCGGGATCTTTACACCGGTCCTTGGGCTTTGTGCCACCTGCGCTTAACCTGCTGCACTACCACCCGACTCCCTGCAAAAGACTTTTATGCCCGATGCTCTGAAGTCCTGGGTTTAATCCAGTCCTGGTTTAATAAACCAGAGTTGTATAGTGTTCTGATAAAAATAAACAAACAAACAAATAATTAGACTCTTCATTTCACCTCTACTTCTCCTTCTTGACTTGTCAGATAAATTCCCACTCTACTTAAATAAAGTCTGGGGTTGGGCAGTGGCACACCTGGTTAAGCACACAATTTTCAGTGTACAAGGTTCCGGGTTCAAGCCACTGGTCCCCATCTGCAAAAGAAGAGCTTCACGAATGGTAAAGAAATGTTGCAGGTGTCTCTCTTCCTGTCTCCCTTTTTCTCTCCCTTTCTGTCTCCCCTTTCCCTCTCAATTTCTGTTTGTCCTATCAAATTAATAAACAATTTTTTAAATTTCTTTATTCCCTTTTGTTGCCCTTGTTTTATTGTTGTAGTTATTATTGTTGTTGTTAATGATGTCATCATTGTTGGATAGGACAGAGAGAAATGGAGAGAGATGGGGAGAGAAAGATAGACACCTGCAGACCTGCTTCACCGCCTGTGAAGCGACTCCCCTGCAGATGAGAAGCCGGAGGCTCAAACCGGGATCCTTACACCAGTTCTTGCACTTTGTGCCAACTGCACTTAACCCACTGCCCTACAGCCCGGCTCCCATAAATAATTTTTTCAAAAACAAACAAATAACATCCGATAATGAGGTGACATACAGAATGTGAAAAAGGGCTGGAGAGGCAGCTGAATGTTAGCCCACAAGACTTGCATGCTTAAAGGCCCAGGTGATGGCATACCTTGAAAAACACACACATGGCTATTAGTAAGGACCTGGGTTCAAGCTTCCTGCATGGGGGAAGCTTCACAAGCAGTGAAGCAGGGTTGTAGGTATTTCTATGTCTCTCTGTCTCTCTCCCTATCTCTACTTCTCTGACTTCTTTTTTTTTTTTTTAATTTATTTGATTTATTTATTCCCTTTTGTTGCCCTTGTTTTTTTTTTTGTTGTTGTTGTAGTTATTATTGTTGTTGTCGTTGTTGGATAGGACAGAGAGAAATGGAGAGAGGAGGGGAAGACAGAGAGGGGGAGAGAAAGACAGACACCCGCAGACCTGCTTCACCGCCTGTGAAGCGACTCCCCTGCAGGTGGGGAGCCGGGGTTCGAACCGGGACCTGCGCTTAACCCGCTGCGCTACAGCCCGACTCCCTACTTCTCTGACTTCTGACTCTTAAAAAAAATGGTCAGCAGGAGCAATAGAGTGGCCCAGGTACCGCAGCCCAGCTGTAACCTTGGTGCAAAGAAAAAGAAGGCTTGCAGGGCTAAGGCCCCGGGTCCCATCCCATGCTGCACACACTGAAGCACAACACTTGCCCCCCCACCCCATCTCATAAGTAAACAAACATTTTTTTTTATTATTTATAAAAAGGAAACACTGGCAAAAAACATAGGATAAGAGGGGTACAACTCCACACAATTCCCACCACCAGAACTCTGTATCCCATCCTGTCCCCTGATAGCTTTCCTATTCTTTATCCCTCTGGGAGCATGGACCCAGGCTCATTATGGGGTGCAGAAGGTGGAAGGTCGGCTTCTGTAATTGCTTCCCCACTGAACATGGGCATTGGCAGGTCGAGTAAACAAACATTTTTAAAGAATGTCAAGTGGTCCGGGAGGTGGTGCTGTGGCTAAAGCACTAGACTTTCAAGCATAAAGTCCTGAGTTCAATCCTCAGCAGCACATGTACCAGAGTAATGTCTGGTTCTTACTCTCCTCCTATCTTTCTCATTAATAAATGAAATTTTTTTTAAAAAATGTCAAAAATAAGGGCTGGTTTGTGGAACACCTGGTTAAGCACACACGTTATAGTACACAAGGACCAAGGTTCAAGGTCCCCACCTGCAGAGGGGAGGCTTCACAAATTGTGAAGCAATGCTGTATCTCTCTCTCTCTCTCTCTCCCCTTCCCCCTCTCCCTCTCTCCTCTCTCTATCTCCCCATTCGTGATTTCTCAGTCTCTATCCAATAAATAATAATATAAAATTTTAAAAAAATAAGAACTTCAAAATCACTGTAAACTAACATGCTTTAATAAAGTATGAAAGGTGAAATTCATGGTCTGGGAGATGACACAGTGGATAAGGCATTGGACTGTCAAGCATGAGGTCCCGAGTTCAATCCCTGGCAGCACATGTACCAAAGTAATGACTAGTTCCTTCTCTCTCTTCCTATCTTTCTCATTAATAAATAAAGTCTTAAAAGAAAAGGAGGGAGTCGGGCGGTAGTGCAGTAGGTTAAGCGCACATGGCGCAAATCACAAGAACCAGCATAAGAATCTCAGTTCAAGCCCCCGGCTCCCCACGTGCAGGGGAGTCACTTCACAAGTGGTGAAGCAGGTCTGCAGGTGTCTGTCTTTCTCTCCCCCCTCTGTCTTCCCCTCCTCCCTCCATTTCTCTCTATCCTATCCAGCAACGACGACATCAATAACAATAAAACAATAAGGGTGACAAAAGGGAATAAATAAATAAATTTTTTTATTTTAAAAAAAGAAAAAGAAAGGTGAAATGTATTCTTTCAATTAAAAGCAATAATCAACAGTAAATCTGTCATCATATGGGGGGAGGAAAACCAAATTTAGGTGAAGACAGCTTGATAGTTTCCTGGCAGAATTTAAGATGTTTTTCAAAATCATGTTAAGTGAAATAAGTCAGAAACAGAAGGATGAATATGGAATGATCTTACTCTCACACAGAAGCTGAAATGCAAGATCAGAAGAGAAAACACAAGTAGAACCTGAACTGGAGTTGGCGTATTACACCAAAGTAAAAGACTCTGGGGTGTGTGGGGGGGGAGGGGGGCGGGAATACAGGTCCAAAAAAGATGACAGAGGACCTAGTGGGAGTTGTGGAAAACTGGGGAATGTTATGCATGTACAAACTATTGTATTTACTGTCGAATGTAAAACATTAATTCCCCAGCAAAGACATTTAAAAAAAAGATATTTTTCAATGTCCTGTTCATCCTTTCCACCCTTCCAGAACTTTGTGGGTGGTATGCTGTGTGCAAACACCATTTTATTCCTAATAGACTTTTTTACGACTGCAGCTCCAAGGTCCCAGGTTCAATGCCCACCACCATAAGCCAGAGCTGAGTCGTGCTTAGGTGGAAGAAAGAAAGAAAAGGGAGTAAGGAAGAGGGAGGGATGGAGAGACGGAAAGAGGAAGGGGAGGAAGAAAGGGCCAAATGGTGAAGCACCTCCTTGAACACACATGTTACTATGCTCAAGGACCCACGTTCAAGCCCTGATCCCCACCCGCAGAGGAGAAGTTTCCTGATCCATGGAACAATACTACGAGTCTCTCTGTCTCTCTCTCCTGCTTTATCCATCCCTTCCATTTCTCTCTCTCTCTCTCCCTCTCTCTCTCTCTCTCTCTCCATATATATATATATATATGTATATATATAAAATATTAGGAAAGAAGGAAGGAATGGGGCTTAAATCCCAGGGTTCTGTGAAACACCACTCCACTCCTTGTGTACTCTGTCTTTCCTCTGGCTTCCCAAATGTTCTAGCCACACATGAATCATTGACTCTTAAATACACTTCACTCAAGGGTATCCTGATAGCAGAGCTGACAGAGCTTATCCCCACTATATACTGCAGAACAAACACCCAGCAGGGGAAGGGCAATTTGTCTTCGTTTGCCATGAGAATGATGACTATTGATCGCTCTCTGACTTACAGCTGCAGTAATGCGCTCTGAGGGTGGTGGAGAGCAGGCTGTTTGCACATTGCGGCCTGGCAGAAGGTGTACCACATGCTGGGACCAATCACTGAATGGATAGTCACAAACATTAACTAAACAATTACTGTGGGCCTTCGGTCACCCCCATAAGAAAATCACAAACACCCTGAGTGAGGGTTAGATAGCATAATGGTATACAAAGAGACTCTCATGCCTGAGGCTCCAAAGTCCCAGGTTCGGGAGTCGGGCGGTAGCACAGTGGGTTAAGCGCACGTGGCGCAAAGCACAAGGCCCTGCGTAAGGATCCCGGTTCGAGCCCCCGGCTCCCCACTTGCAGGGGAGTCGCTTCACAGGCGGTGAAGCAGGTCTGCAAGTGTCTTTCTCTTCCCCTCTCTGTCTTCCCCTCCTCTCTCCATTTCTCTCTGTCCTATTTAACAACGATGACATCAATAACAACAATAATAACTACAACAATAAAAAAAAAAAACAAGGGCAACAAAGTCCCAGGTTCAATACCCCCTACCCATAAACCAGAGTTGAGCAGTGCTCTGATAAAAAAGAAAGAGAGAGAGAAAGAAAGGTAGAAAGAAAAGAAAGGAAAACCTCAAACACCAGAAAGGGGTATTAGTGAAGTTGGCAGTATAGTGGAAGCGGGTCAGCATTGCCATCAGCTAGTCTATAAGTTAGAAAGTGACTCAGCGGGGTCCGGGCGGTAGCACAGCGGGTTAAGTGCACACAGCACTAAGCACAAGGACCAGCATTAAGTCCATGGCTCCCCTACCTGTAAGAGGGTCAATTCATGGATGGTGGAGCAGGTCTGCAGGTGTCAATCTTTCTCTCCCCCTCTCTGTCTTCCCCTCCTCTCTCCATTTCTCTCTGTCCTATCCAACAACAACAGCAATGGCAACAATAACAAGGGCAACAAAATGAGAAAAAATGGCCACAGGAGCAGTGGATTCACAGTGCAGGCACTGAGCCCCAGCAATAACCCTGGAGGCAAAAAAAAAAAAAAGAAAAAGAAAAAGGGAAAAAAAAGAAAGAAAGAAAGAAAAGGAAAGAAAACTGACTCAGCAGTTATGTTTCTTTTATTATTTTTTTTAATTTTGTCCTAATATGGCACTACAGAACGAAATCAGTTTTGCACTCATGCATGAGACTGCTGAAATGGTCTTCCTGGCCTGATTGTTCATTGTTTTTGTTTGGTTGGTTTTGTTTGTTTTGTTTTGTTTTGTTTTTCCAGGGTGAGACAGAGAGAGAGGAGAAACACCGCAGCACTGCTCCACCATCCACGGAGCTTCACCTGGTGCCACCTATCGTGCTGCCACGTGATGCCAGGGCCTGAGACATGGTGGGGCACATCCCCCATGCCAATGTTTTTGAAGGGGGCTACATTGCTGACACCCACGGGGATGATTCCAGCAGGCTTCTGCATAATCCCTTCAAAAACAAGTTAACTCAGCTTTTGCTCCCACCCCCACCATTCCCAGAGTGTGAGAATCAAAGTGCTGTCAGAACAGAAAGAAAAGGCCCCACGAGGTAAGTGCCTGCGGCAGCTCACCATGAAACGCGCCGTTGTCCACCAGGAAATGCCTACGGTACTGCACGCAGCTCCTTTTCTCCGAGCTCCAGTAACTCATTGTCAGCAGGCTGCTGGCACGGCATCAAAACCAATTTGCTCTGTCAGGGGAAACAGAAGGAGAT